>NC_091352.1:8691245-8738745 GCF_038502225.1 Cherax quadricarinatus | reverse complement strand
TGGAGCTTTTGGTCATCTGACCGAGGACTTCCGCTGGCTTACCCGTCCACCCCTTTCAAAATTGAAGTTATAATTTTAACCAATTTTCTCAGTCTTGAGCTACGTCAGGGCATAGCTTGACCAAAAACTTCTATCCTCATCATACTTGACAGAGCCACTTGGTGGTACATCTGTCAAGTCGTAATTCGTGGCGCGTCATGAACATTTACGTTGCTGTTGTGTAAATCCGTTATTGTCGTCAGTTTCAAGGATGTGAACAGTGACAAAACTACGCTTAACAGAGATGAATGACGCCGTTTTGCCCTAATACGTCTTGAGGATCCTGACCCCTCGCATGTCTTTCATACTTCAGGATAACAAGAATGTAATAAACATCTGTAATTGCCTGGAATAACTGCAGTTTCTGTAAATTGGCTGTAATAACTAATATCTGTAATTGATTGGAGTAACTGTAAATATATGTAATTCTCTAGAATAACTGTAATATCTGTAATAGATTGGAATGACTGTGAATGAGTGGAATAATTTATGCCAGTTATTGCCTGGAATAGCTAATTGGAATGATATACTTCTGACTGATTGTAATTGACAGTTCTTATAATTGTCATGAATAACTCTCGTTAATTGGCATAATTTAGCTATGTAATTGGAATAATTCACTTGCGGGAATAACTCTGCTTCCTGTAATTGACTGGAATAACTGTTCTTCCTGTAACTGACCGGAATAACTGTGCTTCCTGTAATTAAGTGGGATAAGTGAAATATCTGTGCTAGAGTGAAAGTATGGTACTGTGTACAGATTGCTGAGGAGTTTTGTAGTTATAATGATGTTCAATAATGTTCGTGTGTATCACCAATGTAATGCTTGTGCAATGGATGCACAGTTCCTTTGGAATGGATGCGTGTGCATTGAATGCACTGTGGAATGACTGCACAGTGCCTGAGCGATGGCTGCAATTTCTGTGAGGTGACTGTTCAGTGCCTGTACAATTAATGTACAATCCTGCATTTAGCAGGATATGATGTTAATTTTTTTACAGATTATAGTGTTATTGTATAGCTAAAGAGGCAAGGCCACCACTACCATTTCTCTCACTCTCATTCCTCTTTCTCGTTACACAGTATCCTGTAAAGATGATAAATTAGACACGTGCAACTCTTGGGTATCTTTATTGAGGAAACGTTTCGCCACACAGTGGCTTCATCAGTCCATACAAAGGAGAATCTTGAAGAACAGGAGGAGAATGAGGTAATCAGTCCCTCAACCTTGAGTCGATGTGGTCAGTCCATCAATCTTGAATAGAATACGGCATACGTGCGGAGAAGGAGCTTATAAACCGTAGGTAGGAGAGGTGCAGCAGTCATAGGCGGTGTCACATTTGTTCAATGTGGAAGTAGGTCGTGCCCAAGAATTAGGCCAGCGAAGAATTCCCAAATATTAAGATCCCAAGAAGTTGCAGTGTCCACATTGAACAAATGTGACACCGCCTATGACTGCTGCACCTCTCCTGCCTACGGTTTATAAGCTCCTTCTCCGCACGTATGCCGTATTCTATTCAAGATTGATGGACTGACTACATCGACTCAAGGTTGAGGGACTGATTACCTCATTCTCCTCCTGTTCTTCAAGATTCTCCTTTGTATGGACTGATGAAGCCACTGTGTGGCGAAACGTTTCCTCAATAAAGATACCCAAGAGTTGCACATGTGTCTAATTTATCAACATGTCGGTTCTCTGAACCATTCATTTACATCCTGTAAAGATCCCTGGGTTGTGTTTATCTTCGTTACGAAGAGGATAGCTGTAGTGTCAGAGCCTGGATTGTAGTGATTATCGCACAGATTTTATTGTTATTGACGGGTTAAAATTGCGAGTAGGAGTTCTTGTGGACAGTGTGTGCTGGAGTTCGCATCGCTTTCGTTTATTACTAATTCCATTATCAGTGTGTCTTTCAGTTTGAAATTGAGTTCAGGTTTCCAGAGTAAGATGTTTGAATTTATTTTGCCATAATATATAGTGAATGAAGTAATTTAAATAGACAAAATCGCGAGTCTCAAAACAAATGGTCTTGCAACAAACGAATTACAAGAATTAATGATGGCGAGTAGATGACTGTCGTATAGGATAAAGCGGAGTGTTGGTGGTGGTGGTTGTTTGGTGGTACCAGTGGTGGTGGTGGCGGTGGTTGTTTGGTGGTACCAGTGGTGTGTTTGGTGGTACCAGTGGTAGTGTTTGGTGGTACCAGTAGGGGTGGCGTTTGTTTGGTGGTACCAGTGGTGGTGGTGTTTGGTGGTACCACTGGTGATGGTGAAATTTATTTGTTGGTACCAATGGTGGCTTTTTTTTTTTTTAAATTGATACATCATGAATGTGGTGGTGTGTGTAAGAAACCAGCACTGTGCTTACAGTTACATTATGGGAACAAAATCAAGCTGTTTTTTCTGTGATGTTCCATCCAAGAGGTGGGGTTCATATAGTATGCTGAAAATTAATTGTGAGACACATATGAAGGGATTCAGGGAAACCGGTTGTACTTGAGTCCTGGAGGTGGAAAGTACAGTGTTCACTCTGAAAGAATGATTGAAATATGTTGTAGTTTTTGATCTGTAGTATCGGCACACCTCTGATAAGAAAGCGATAGAGTGATGATGAAATTTTTTTTTTTTATTTTTCGGGTCGCCCTGCCTCGGTGGGAAACGGGGAGGGGGAAATTTAGACTGCATTATATATCCAAGAATTATTTAGTGGTGGAGGCAGCAGCGGCTCAGTTCTTGACAGCTTTGCTGAGGTTGATCACGGGAGGATCACAATGCTCATGAGCTCCTGGCGCTGTGCGAGGAACTCAGTGACCTGAATGTCTGAGTAGGGCTTGCACTGTTTACTGTGTGTGTGTGGAGAACGAGGGAAGGAAATAAGAGTACTAGGTGTGTTTTTATGGTTGGGGTAGTGAGCATGGCAGGAAATGTGGGTATTGTGTTTATTTTGGTAATAGGTGCTTATTTTGTTGTAGGGGCAATAGGT
The DNA here is from genome assembly GCF_038502225.1 of Cherax quadricarinatus. Taxonomy (NCBI): domain Eukaryota; kingdom Metazoa; phylum Arthropoda; class Malacostraca; order Decapoda; family Parastacidae; genus Cherax; species Cherax quadricarinatus. The sequence goes on along the minus strand of NC_091352.1, from coordinate 8,735,723 downwards.
ACTTATTTTGTTGTAGGGGCAAAAGTTGCAAGATTGAATGCATCCGCAATGTGCTGCTACCCGTTACTAAGTTATAGTTACATAGTGGGAACAAAAGCTTGCCGAGTTCCACTCACCAGTTGTCTTTGAGGCGAACGAGGGTACTGACCCCATCTTCTAGACTATCTTCACCGGCAATACTGATTTCTGGTCCCTTGGGTTAATCATATATTTTAAGTGTCATAATTATTAAATTTGACTCCACTGCTTCCTCATCCAACTCGTTCTTTTTTCCTACCTCCCTGAGACTAAAGAAGTACTTCCTAGCATCCTATGGTTTATCTGTGGTTTAACTTTAATTTGCGTTATCTTCTGGTCCTCGCATACACCTAGCCTGTAAAATATTCTTAGCGTTTTAAACGTCCTATTTTTGTCTCCCCTAGTCAGTTTCTCCTCAAGGGCCATTACTTTTTATTACATTTTTCTTTTCGCCTGTTGCATTACTCTCAGCTCTGGGATTAGTCTGGTTGTAAATCTTTAGCTCTTTGTACTCCGTAAGACACAAGGGACCACACCTTTAAACGTTTGCAGTTTTTCTCCTCAAGATTATGGCGTTTCATGTTGCAGATAAAAGTGTACCGTTATTTATTGAGATCCCAGATGGCTTCATGATTCTCATTTACACTCTAATTAGATAATCTGTTATTTGTTATTTTTCAGTTAGATTATATTACGTTCAGGGATCACAACAGTGTTATTATCATATATGCAAGGGCAATTATAGACTGCACAACTAGAACCTTCAAAACAGTGTATGACCGGGTAAGGGATACATGTGCAACTAATGCGACATTTTATTGTGGCAACGTTTCATTCTCCAGGAGCTTTGTCAGGCTGTTACAGACAATACAGGGACGGCTTGACAAAGCTCCTGGAGAACGAAACGTTGCCACAATAAAATGTCGCATTAGTTGCACTTGTGTCCTTTTACCTAGCATATTGTCGATAGTTCTACCAATATTATTACAAGATATGACAAGAAAGTTATTATTCTCTTGAAATTCCTTGTTCTCTCTAGACTGAGAGTGTACAGAAAATATTCACTGCTCGTATCAATTCAGGTAAACTTATTAATGAGAACACAGACAATCCTCGAATTTTATTTTTTGAAATATAGATGAGAAAGATGCATGATAATCTACAAATGGAAAATCCTTTAGGGATCGGTTCTATATCTTCACATTGAAATCACTCCCTGTAACGCAGGTGGCTCCAGTGAAAAGCAGGGGCACAGTGTGTATACTTAGAACAATTCAACACTCTCCCTTCATGTATAAGGAGAGTTACTAACAGACCCCTAGCTATTGTCAAGAGCGAACTTGATAAGTTCCTCAAAATTAGTTCAAGATCAGCCGGTCAGTAGTACCTATGTTGGACTGCGTGAGGTTATCACCAACAGCATGGTTGATCAGGCCATCTCTTCGATCTAAGTCCAGAAGGCCTGCATTTGAATCGGGCAGTGGGGACAGTGACACCCAAAATCGTGTTAAAGTAACCTTCAGGCAGCTAATCCAGGTGTCACATACTAGGTGTGTACCATATTAATGTGACACTGATGACTAGGTGGTCTTAGCGTGTGGTTGAGGCGGAATATTATTTATTATAGTTGGTGAAGAACATAAATAGGAAGTGTTGATGAGGCTCTGCTGGTGAGACATAAACACCTATGTTGAAAATGGTATAAAATACCGACAAGAGAATGATTAAAGAAACGTGTGCAACAATTAGGTATGTTTATTGTTGAAACGGTTCGCCTACACAGTAGACTTCTTCAGTCAGATAGAGGCAGCAGGTGTAGTAGTGAAATGAGGAGGATGTAATCAGTCCATCAACCTTGGAGAAATAGTATTTGAGGTGGTCAATCCATAAATCTGGAGAAGCGTTCATCTCCAGACTGAGGGACTGACCACCACGTATCTCCAAGGTTGATGGACTGGTTACGTCATCAGTTTACTACTACTACATCTGCTGCCTCTGTATTTGACCGAAGAAGCCTACTGTGTATACGAAACGTGTTTTCAACAATAAATTTACCCAACGGTTGCACACGTGTCTCAATCATAACACCTGCACCATGAGAGACCTGATTGGTCAGGCTCGGGAGTTTGTGTATTATTCAAACTGGAGCCTAGGAAACTAACAGCATCTGCTGTTCCGTTGGTCATTACCCCCGCGACCTTGTCATAGACAATGTATCCTGAGTTGAAAAGGAAATGTTACATAAATAAGAAGTAGAGGTGCAGGAAAGTAAAAAAAAAAATGCATCCCGAACAACGATAACTGCAAACAGTTTACAGCAAGGAGTTTCGGTTCGGTATTGGAAATGCGCTTTATTTTTTTATACAAATCTTTCAACTATAGTGAAAAAAAATATTTCGAGGGCATTAGCATTTGGTATTACTAGATTATGAAAGCTCTATTCGTCAGTTAAGAATAAAAAGGCACAATAGCGTTATTGGAACAATACGCAAATAACCCGCACATTGGAGAGAGGAGCTTACGATGACGTTTCGGTCCGACTTGGAGATTAATCACAGAAGTTCAGCTTACATCTTTCGTATATTATTTTGCTCATTGATATTATGGCACTATTTTCTTTCCATGTAAAATTAAGGTTTTTAATGTTTTAGTCATTGTTAATTATAAATGAAGCATTATTAATCCACTACTCACGTTAAATCATTTAATCATTTATTTTATTTCTCTTCGGAATAGAAGTAGTTTCATCTGTAGTTTCCCGCATCATTGAGTTACGTTAGATTGGATTGCCAAGTGCAGGATCTGGCAGTAATAACACCGGGATTAGTGAAGTAGTTTCCTGTCTAACGGAACACCATTACGTGTAGAAGGACCAAGCAATGCTGACCATTATTGCAAACACCTGGATGTACCATAACACCCACCTTAAGCTTAGGAGAGAGCGAGAGAGCGTGCGTGTGTGTGTGTGTGTGTGTGTGTGTGTGTGTGTGTGTGTGTGTGTGTGTGTGTGTGTGAGAGAGAGAGAGAGAGAGAGAAGTTACATACATACTTACCTAGTTGTTGGTGGAAGTGTTATGGTGATACCTACAAATTGATGGTAGAAGAACACACGTGCACTGCTCAGTACATTTGTTACGGAAACGCTTCGCCACCAGTGGCTTCTTTAGTCCTGAAGACGTCACTTGTGCCGAAACGTTTCCTTAATAAATGTCTGGACGAGTGCACACGTGTCTTGTACCTTCACTTAACTGCCTCTGCGTGGGCCTCTTGATACAGCGTGACCTACATAGGTGGTGATATCGCTGGCCTTATCGTACCTGAGGCTCTTTAAGGCACTCGTTCTTTATTATTTAAGCTATTGTTATGTCTGCACATTTTCTTTTGAGGCAATAGAGATATCAAGCTACTTATCACTTGCCAATTCCGGGATGGCTGTGGTATTTTATTTGTCGGGAGAAATGAGAGAATTTCTCCTGATGCGATTCTTGGTTTTATGATAACGCACTCCGTGGAATGTTTGGTTATTTGACCGACCCTTTCCACTGGCGCAGTGGTTCTTCCCGTAAAAAAATCGTTGAAGGTAATATTCAAACTCCTGTATGGTACTTGAAAAGAGTAAAAATTTTCGCATCCTAAGATATAAATGGTACTTGTTTGGTACCTTTATTTTCCTTGATGTTGGTGAGGGGCTCTTGATTTAGGGAATTGGATCTGTGCTCCAGTTCCCCGAATTAAGCCTGAATGCCTTCCACATCCCCCCCCCCAGGCGCTGTATAATCCTCCGGGTTTAGCGCTTCCCCCTTGAATATAATAATAATAATAATTGGTACCTTTATTGTCTTTAGAACCTTAAATCACTTAGAATGTGCGCCCGATGATATTATTATTATTATTATTATTATTATTATTATTATTATTATTATTATTCTGTTTGAGCACTAAATCTTTATGGATCATTTAGCGCTTATGTGTATGAAGATTTAATTAAGATTTGATCTAGGTGTTTATTATTCAGACAGACAATAATTATTTTGTATTACTGATTACCTACAGTCATTTAAAACACCCAGAACTCACCAGGTGGAGGTGGCTGCTCTTCGATTTCCAGGAGGAGATGTAGAGTAATCTACTCCTGCAAAAAATATTGAACGGTCAGATTACTACACCCAAATATCTTTCTGTGGTGAGAAAATGTAGAAAAAGTGTAAACATTTATGGAGCATGACCCTACAACCTTCAAAAATATAAATAAGTTATTAGAAAACTAGACAAGTTTTTTGCAGGAAGTCCCTGCGTTGGTCTGCGGGCTGCAGGAAGCAATAACCTGGTTGATCAGGCTGTATGAGTATTAAAACCTTGTATATGACAGGTGGCAAGAGAGTGGAATACCTCTGCTGTCTTATCTGCACCAGTGAGCTACTCACTCGTCTTAACGATGGTGTAGGCTAGGAAAGCCACAACCACAGTTTCCTGGTGTCGTTGGTATGCAAACAGGGTCGTTAACGCCTCCCTCAATATCCGCCATTCCAATGCAACATCGTAGCTGAGTAATTGTAGCTCGTATTCGTTGTTTGGCGATGTTTTTAGTTTGTTTTATTTGCTGTTGTGTATATCTTCTGTATTTGTATATATCCTATCTCGTATATTTGTTACTGTGTATATTTGTTGTTGTACGTATGTAATTTCTTGATCTCTTTACAGTTTAAACGCTTTATTTTATAAATTAAGACATTTTTACACTTTTTTTTTAATATAATTTGCTCTGTTGTTTATTTTAAAGCGATATTCTTCTCTGGAACCCCTTCATCCTGCTGTGTTCTCTTGTAGCTCTGTTCTTGGTTATTTTAAGACGAGTTTCTTGTTAAGCTTTGCTGTGTTGCAATATTTGCTGTTTTCTTTTTCATTTTCTTTAATTAATGTCTGTATTTTGTGTTTAAGAAGTTTATTTTTTTTGTTTAGAACCTTGTGTCTTGTGACCATCTCTCAGCATCCCAGATGCTGAGCTCTAGTTCTTGTGACCATCTCTCAGCATCCCAGATGCTGAGCTCTAGTTCTTGTGACCATCTCTCAGCATCCCAGATGCTGAGCTCTAGTTCTTGCGACCATCTCTCAGCATCCCAGATGCTGAGCTCTAGTTCTTGTGACCTCTCAACATCCCAGATGCAGCGCACCAGTTCATATTTAATCTCATATGATGCTGTATAACGTTTTTTAAGTGCTTGACGTCTGTTGGTATATACAAAAAATTCGGTCAAGTCGTGGTGGGTTCGCTTTCAAAAATTACAACTTTTACGAAGAATCATAAATTATGTATATATTTGTATGCAAAATGTAAATCTTCCCTATACATTTTTTTACGTAAATAGTCGTGTCGTGAATACTTGATGAAGTTGATTTGTCTGGTGAGTAGGTAAATACACACACGCCTCTAATATTGTATCTTTCCTGCCCTTATGCAACTGAAACATTTAATAATTCATTTCGATAAATTGTTATTATTATTATTATTATTATTATTATTATTATTATTATTATTATTATCAGAACTAAGCACTAAACCCATTTCTATAAATTAAAAGGAAAACAAAATGTTCTGTAAAACTACACTGCCGGAATGGGAGGATGTAACAAAAGTTTGTCACTTGTATGCACTTAATAGAATTTCAGCCAGTTTTGATGCATAACATTATCTCTGGATCACTCGTGTATGTTTATATGTCAGTTTGTTTTGGTTGCCTATTGAAGTTTATTGAACACACATTTAGATCAATGAGTGTAAATTGCTCCTGTACAGTTGAACTGCACAGTAGAGTGGCTTCCTTCAAACCTAGTTTCGCTTATCAGTACACATACCAGCTAAAAGAATAGTTTTGATTCATTATATTTATAAATGATTGGTTTTCTATATTTTCGGAACTGGAAGAGAAGCGAATATATTTAGCTTGCAGTTGTACCAGTAGACAATATAATTTGTCCTGGGTTAGATTGACGGTTGAAAAATTATTCTGCCCCCACTCGATTTGACAAACAGCATAATATTCTGCCTTGACTCAGTTTGACAGTAAACAGCAGAATAATCTGCTTTGACTCAGTTTGACAGAATTCCGCCTTACACGTAAGTTAAACTTAGCCAGGAGGGATGAAGTTAGGCCCCAAACATTTTGCTCTAAGAAAGTTGTCCAAGTGACTCAAACAGGAAGTTGTGTGCCTCCGAAGTAGAGTTTAGCAGTGCCTTGTGGCATTCCTCTTCATTCTACTTGTCTTGTCTGACACTGTACATGTTTGCTAACCAGTTATTCACTTATGTATTCATTCACTTGCGCATTTATTCATGTATTCATTTACACATTCACTTACTCGGCCAGATAAACTTCATATTGTTAATCGTTTTTTCGAAATGTGTAATTTAGCGCTGAGAATGACACGAAAAACCTACATTGTTCTGCGCTAACCTATGCTGTATTTGAACTCGTATAACTACTTCAGTGGGGTAGGGAAGTATTGTTTGGTGGCGCCGTCGTGCGTTCAGGCAGCTAAACCTGACCTCTTGAATTTTAAACTCTTGGGTACGCTTCGTGTAATGAAGATAAGTGCTCTTGTCGTTCGTAAATTTCTTTTTTTTTCAGTCGGTTATTAAGTATTCGTTAACGTCTCATTGTTTAAGGCGATGATGGAGGCTTTAGTGTTACACAGAGAGCTTAACGCACGTAAACCCAGTCACTCGTGCATGAAATTTGGCCATGTGGTCATGCTTGGTGAGGGTTGTAGCCCTGTATAGTGACCTGGCCGTGTGCTCATTTGCTACAGAACATGATCAGATATGTACGTTGGCTTGAGGTAGGGAATATATTTATAGCGTTACTTACCTGTAACCCGTTCTTTACCTGTGGCGGTTTCAAAGGCTGTTCTACTCCTGCGTCCAGGCTTTGAGGCTTCATGGCGTCCCTCAGAAGTTCGCCCCTCTACATATCTGATAGCTGATTCTTTGACTGTTTTTTTTGTGTGTATGTTTTACGTGTGACTATCATTCTTCAAGATTCCTTAAACATTTGGTTATATTGACGTCTCTGATGTCTGGTTGTAATGTTGTCTCAGCCGTCTCTTAACTTGCAACGATGAATTCAAAATAGATATTCATATTTATAAAGGCTATGGGGCATCTTTGAAGGAAATACTGTGGGCAGCTGGAAAAATAAGTTAAACGCTTATATGAGTGGGACATATTGAGTGAATAGGACCTACGTATAGTGCTTCTTCATCCTCATGTTCTTATGGTGCATACATACATAAATTAACCTTACTGTGTATACTAAAATTTATTTTAACTCCGGTCGACACTGACCCCAAATCAGGTATTATTATAACTGGTCGTTCCTTCAGATGACCGTACTTCAAAGTCACAAATGTCACACATTGACATTTGGATCTGAATTTGCCAAAAATATTAAAAGTTACTTGATGAAATTAACGTGTGCTGGTCATCATGGTATTGAGTATGACAGGTTTCCTCTACTTCGTGAGACGTGATAAATGGTTAATGGGGTTGAAGACTATCCACTACACGAGGATAGTGTATAGCTTCATCACTGCTCTAATCCATAAAATAGGGATTAAACTCTGAACATATACACAGTGAGAACTGCACACCTCTTGGTGTATATATTCTTTGAGATGTGATGATGTGTGTGCTGATAGACGCTTTTGCCCATGCTAGCTGTGTCATTTCGTGAATTCATAACGCCAGTTACGTATTAGAAAGGAAAGAGCAAGAGGCCGGAGTAGTCGCCTCGATGCGTGTCTTCCACCGTAGGTATAATACTTTATTGCGGCTGCAGATTTCCTGCTAAACCCAGAAAAGTATCAGTCGTTTTTCATTACTAAAAACCTTATAATGAAAGTAAAAATGTTCAGAAACAGTGATAAAGGTAATGACAGTAACATTGACGGATTCTGAACCACTGTTGTTGCAAGTTGCGTAAAAAAAAAATATCCCAGATAAAATTCAGAGGTCAGTGATAAAATGTTATATTGAGACAGTGGTTACACTGTATCGGTAGCGGCGGATGTTGATTAAAACAGAGGCCAGAGTTCACGTGTAACACGTCATCAAGTTTGTATAATGACTGCCCAAGAATATTAATTGTAATAATTAAAATAATTAGAAGAAAAATACCATTAATACACATCAAGATAACTGTGCTCACCATTTTATAATAATAATAATGAAAAGATAGGTTGCAATGAATACACTAAGAGGTAAGTGTAAAGAGGTCAAGACTTCCTATTCAACGCCTGTTCATAGTTCATATATAACGAGCCTGGCCCATGGCCGGCCTTCTAGATTAGTGGAGCTCTCGACAATCTTCAAAGGTATATAAGGGGAATCACCTAAGACCCCTAGCCGTCACCAAGAGAGACTGTGACGTGTTCTTAAACACCGAGGTCTATTTAAAAATAAAGGCCTTACTAGAGATATTGGTTAAAGTTTATATAAAAATATAGACCTTGTTCCAGCCATTCCTTGACCAAACATTCTGTGGAACCTACGATGGACTGCATGCGGCTAACACCAATAGCTTGACTAAGTAGGTAGTCAACCTAGAACCCCAGTCTGGAGCAAAATCCTCATCGGATTTATTACCAAAAGATTTTCTCAAATCAAAACACACACACACACACACACACACACACACACACACACACACACACACACACACACACACACACACACACACACACACACACACACACACACACACACACACACAGGACACTAACAGTATCGTCACCAGCAGTGACAGACGCCTACAGTATCATCACCAACACTGACAAACACCAACAGTATCATCACCAACACACTAACATCACCAGCCCTTGCAGGAACTCCCACACAATTTTAGTTGAAGGACCACTGACTGTACTTGCAGGTGAACCTGCAACACTGACAACACCACAAATCATTTTCAACAGTCACGGATTAAACTTTAACCATCAGCTTTTTTCTTCAGTGGAACTAATATATAAAGTTCACAAAAATAAAGGTAGTAACTAAGATGAAAGTAACCAAGATGAGAGTAGTTACTAAGATGAAGGTAGTAACTAAGATGAAAGTAACCAAGATGAGAGTAGTTACTAAGATGAAGGTAGTAACTAAGATGAAAGTCCCTGTTCCTCTTCCATTATCTATTCCTCTCTTATCCCTTACCCCCGGCTTTGTCTATTCTTTATCCCATCTTTATCTTGTTCTTTATCAGTTATTTTCCTGTTACACGTTCTTCTCCTAGTCCTTTGCTATTCCCCATTTTTGTACTTTTCATTCTCTTCCTCTTTATTTTTTCCCTCTCTTTTTCGTATTCCCTCTCTCCCATTTTCAGTCTTTTCACTCTGTCTTATCTCGTAGCCCAACAATGCCATGCCACTTTACAGTTGCTTTTCTTCTCATTCTTGCTATATGATTCCTAAAGGTTTAGCGCTTCCTCGTGAATATAATAATATCCTGCCATCCTATTAGAAGAATTTCATTCGTATTTTGAGTTACTTTTGCTGTAATTTAGATGTACAGTAAGTTACATTTACTGTAATTTGGATGTACAATAAATTATATTTTCTGTAATTTTGATGTCTGATAAAGACAAAATAGCAAAATTAAATTGTTCTGCGCCGAACATTTTACTGTATGTTGGTCGAGGTTGTGATGCTGGTTACCATTACAACCTCGATAGTTGATTCCGTGACCTGGTCCCGGACCAGGCCTCCTGGCTGATTGATGGCTTGATCGACTAGTCAGGCTTTTGGTGCTAGCAGCACGCAACGCAGTCTAAAGTTGACAAGACAGCCCGCACTCTCTCTCTCTCTCTCTCTCTCTCTCTCTCTCTCTCTCTCTCTCTCTCTCTCTCTCTCTCTCTCTCTCTCTCTCTCTCTCTCTCTCTCTCTCTCTCTCTCTCTCTCTCTCTCTTCCCCCTTTTGTTTGTAGAAGTTGAGCCGTAGCTCCTAATTCCACATCTAGCAGCCGGCTTTATTGATTCCCCACTTCAGGTCACAATCATACCCACTCTTGAAACTGTTTAGTACTTGACTCCACCACCACGCGCATATATCTCTCCTTCCTCCCCATATTTCCCTCTTTCTCCCTTCCGTTTCTCTCCCTCTCTCTTCCCCACAGTTCTCCTTTCATTCTCCTGATGTGTATTTTTCTTCCCCTGGTTGTGCCTCTTCGCCAGTAATTACCCAGCAGGGAGGTGCTCGTGCCACCAGTGGGTTACGACACTACCCGGGGGGGGGGCCTGAGAACTCCCGTGCTGTTGCTTAATTACCTGCGCTACAGGTGTGTGGGCCCCACTCCAGGTTACCTAGGTGGGGTGGAAGCTGGTTTTCACGTTGCCAGGTGAACTGTTGATAAGGTGAGGTAATGGCAGGGTATAATGTGTGTGTGTGTGTGTGTGTGTGTGTGTGTGTGTGTGTGTGTGTGTGTGTGTGTGTGTGTGTACGTACGTACGTACGCACTCACCATTTTTTCGACAGTCTAGACAGCTTTTGTCCCCGCCTCCTAGACTAAGCGTCTTTACTTATTTTTGGTCTCGAACTTTGTACATACCTTTCTCATTCCATTTACTTTCATCTCTCAGTCACCGTATATGTTTGTGTCTGGGTGTGCGCATAACCGTAGACACAGAAATATTTAAAACTAGTAAGTCTTATAACAACTTTCAAGAACTTTAGACAGCAGTCCTTCAGAAACTTATACTGGCAATATGTTAGGCTCTAGTGTGGATCCCCCAACTGGTGAAGCACATACAACTCCAGAGGTTTGAAACCAGACTACTCTCAGAACAGAGAGATATACTCAGTGATAGGGCGAGAGAACTAAACCTGACTACTATGGCGTAGAGGATACAGAGGGAAACGATTGGGACGTACAAAATCTTAATAGGAATTGATAGGGCAGATAAAGATGTACTATTTGAATGAAGAGGCCAGGGTCAAGGGGACCGAGGTGGAGCTGAAGTCACAGATGAACCACAGGTTGAAAGAAAAGTGAATTCTCTGGAGGTGGAATTAAGGCAAACTCTATACATAGCTTCAAGAGTACATATAATAAGGACCAAGACGCAAGAAATAAGAGCTGCAGATCAAAGTAGCATATATGACGTTGTCAGGAGCTGAACCTCGACCCACCTTAGCACAGTTGAGTGAGAACGCCCGACCGCTGAGTTGTGTTTACCGGGGCTTAAGTCCTGCTCTTGGCCTGGGCTTTCAACGTTAAATCAGTCGGCATTACTGGCTCCTCATCTGGTCTCCTCATACATAACCTTTATTATAATGAAAAAGAACCGCTAAATCCACCAGGGTCATACAGCCCCTAATCTTGAAAATATGTAAAGAGCATGCGTCAGTAGTTGTTAACGGTTTTTTGTTAGTGAATGTGCGTTCGTTTACGAAAGATATAGACTGGTGGCCAGAACAAGCAACCATGCAAATCCAGCGGGTAGGATGACAGAAAACGAGAATTACACAGGTTGCTGTTTGGAGATCGGGAAACACGAAATGGTTGTGAAAGGGGAAGGTTGAAGTGGATTGATGAGGGACATAATCAATCACGCACCCGTCAGGGACAAGGGTGATGGGAGGGAGGGGAAGGAAGGGAAGGGGGGAGGTGGTGTTATCCGCATGGAACATGAAAAAAATGGTAAGTGATAGCAGCGCCTCTATGCAAAATTTTTAACACGTCCTGGTTATTCATTTCACACGCCAGTCGTTGCGTAAAACTTTTCTGCTCTACGTGTTTTTATACAGTGGCGGTTAGGTAAACTCAGCTGCAATAAAACAGCTGAGTTTTCGTAAACAATTATAGATTTATTTATGTGAAATAACGTAATATACAGATTTTAAACGCTGAAATTGACTTAGTAACCTAGTTAAAATTATCCTAGAAAAAAATTTAAATCAGGGTACAGGTGGAGTTAGAACTCATGGATAGGATTAAGTTTGCTGGTCACTGGGCCAGCAAACTTAATTCTGTCCGGCCTATCTAAGGTAAATCTTAATTTTCGTTATTCATCATTCATATAGGTTTCGTGATTTTCAGATTGATTTTCTCAGGTTTATTACAGAAATCAATATCCTACTCTGCTTGTTTGGCAAAATGGTGGTTGCTTTATAAGTCAGAAGAGTAAAATCTGTCTTCAAAGGACAATAAACAGTAAATAAAATATATTACATGGTTTTAAACATTACATGCAGTAGGTTAAACGTAAACATTAAATACAATGGGTAGAACAATTCACAGATAAGCGACACTGTTCCAGAACGGACCGAAACCGCGGGTCATTTGTGAATTAAGCGAAGTGTTAAATATATTTCAACGATATATAGCATGTTGGAAGTATAAAAAACACTTAAATTTCATTACAAATTTTGCATCCGTAAGCAGCTTAAAATGTATAGCTTCAAATGTCTTTAACTAAGATTTGCATTGCTTAAAGTTTCCTAAAGCTTAAAAGCGCATATTAAAGAGAATCAGAGTAGTCATAATTTTGAGATAAGAGCTGATATAAAGCTCTGTTACGAGACAGTCTCATGAATACCTAACACAGGTCAGGGATATAATGAAGTCATGTATTCCACATTAAGCTACAACCCTGGTGGGCTCCTTCATCACACGTGATGGATGCCACCTCATAAACGTAACTCAACCTCACACGAAAACCACGATTTATAATATCGGTTTTCTGGCCTCTCTTTTTTTCCCCCTCCCTCTGTGGACCGAGATTGTAATGTCCATAGCCATGAATACTGATGTTGGTGGCTGGTGACCTTCAAGGAGGAGCGCCTTGAACTGGTGTTTCCTTCACCTGCCTCACATCAAACATGGTTATTCCCCCCACCCCACCCCTTAATTACCTTCTTATCTGTATGACTCCCAACCGATTTCGTTCTTCCCCGTGAATATAATAATAATGTGAAGTCACAATTCCGTGGCTATGATAATTCACAAACAACCCGCACTTAACATAAGAACATAAGAAAGGAGGAACACTGCAGCAGGCCTGTTGGCCCATACTAGGCAGGTTGTAATAAAGTTGGTAGAATTACCGACAATATGTAAAGTAAAAGGACACAAGTGCAACTAATGTGACATTTATTGTGGCAACGTTTCGCTCTCCAGGAGCTTTATCAAGCCATTACAAACAATACATGGACACAGAGGGTATATAAAGGCTCAGAGTGAGGTGAATACTAGTGAGGTACCATTTCGGTGTTTACTAGTGGTAGTAGTAGTAGTAGTAGTAGTAGTGGTAGTGACAAAAGTAATACAATATGGTAGAGCAATTAATTCGTACATGAGTAAAAGGATATAAAAGCTATTACTTGGGTAACATAAAAATAGGTTGGACAAATATAGACTGGAATGAGGCAGGTTGTTTCAGTGTTCACTCTCTGTAACGTGCTTTGTGTAGTATAACAGGAGAGACTATGTGATGGCAGGGTTTACTGTTTTCAGGAGGATTCTTGCTAAGACTTCGGAGATGGTGAAGCTGCCGTTGTTTTGTTTAATTGTATTCGAAACAGCGATCAGTGCTGATTCGAGGCACTTGCGTCTGCGGAAATTAGTTTCTTTGATCACTAATATTCTCAGCACAGTCACCACAGCTAACCTCCAACAGAAGATCAAACTCAATCGCAAACTTCAGTACCTCTGCTCTAACAGTCGATGGAAGGAAATGGGACGTGAATCCCTGATAAACAACTTATCGTCACGCACCTTAACCGACTACGAAAAACAAGCACTGAGTCTGGGACTCAAATTTACCACCAACATACGCAAACCTAACTATCAACTAAATCTAGTTACCAGGAACCATAGACACAGTGACAGCAACTTCCAGAAGGGTTATATACAGGGCCTTCTTACTGCAGCTTTATGTGAGCCTTCTACTTCTAATCTTCCTAGACGATACATCACTGCCCTTAAGAACCTCGCCAACGACCCCAACATTATCGTCACCACCGCCGACAAAGGAGGTGGAGTCGTCATCCTCAACACCAGTGACTACAACACTAAAATGATGGACCTTTTGAATGATCAATCTACATACGAACCCATCAGCACTCAACAGTGGGAGACGCTCACCAAAGATTTTCTATACAAAACCAGACGAATACTCAAACGCACTAGAGAAGGGAAGAAACTTCTGTACTTGTTACCAAGCAACCCTAAACCAGCACACATGTATGGTTTACCCAAGACCCATAAACACAATATTCCTCTCAGACCAATCTCGTCAGGAATAGGGAGTGCTCCACACAAACTAGCCGGTGTTCTTGCCAAACATCTTTCCTGCCTTCTGGGGACCATCAGCCCCGCTCATCTTAAACACTCAGGTGACCTTCTCAACCGCATCCGTAACCTCTCCATCCGTAACAAGAAACTAAGCAGTTTGGATGTGACTTCCCTCTTCACAAAAGTACCTACCAAAAAAGCCATCGAGGTTCTACGACGTAAAGTCAATCAGGACCTTAATCTTCTTCTACCTCCCAGAGATTTTGTTGACTTAATTGAACTCTGTGTTAATTTCAACTGTTTTTCTTTCAATAACAAGCTCTACAAACAAACCTACGGCATGGGAATGGGGTCCCCCATAAGTGCCGTCCTAGCCAACTTATACATGGAACACCTAGAGTCCGAACACTTCGCCAACATCATCCCTTCAAGCGTCACTTGGTTACGTTACGTGGACGATGTCCTCGTAATAACTCCAAAACGTTTTGATGTACGGGATCTTCAGGCAAGGCTCAACGCAGTTGAACCGGCGATCCAGTTTACACTAGAAGAAGAGTCCAATGACAAGCTACCTTTCCTCGACGTCCTCATTCACAAAGTAGACAACAACCTAAGATTTCAAGTTTATCGGAAACCCACCAATAAAAATGATCTCACACACTTCTATTCCAGTCAAGATACCAAGACCAAAAGAGGCATCATCATCGGGTTTTTCCTAAGAGCATACCGAATTTGTAGTCCTGAGTTTCTTGACGAGGAATGTACATACATTCACCAAACATTCACAGAGTTACATTTTCCTTCTTTTTTCATCAAAGACTGCAAGAAAAGAGCTCTTCAGATCATAAATTCTCCACGCATCAACACCACTCCCAGCAAAGTTATAATTCTTCCCAACAGTCAGGTTGCACTAAACGTCTCAAAAGTACTTTCACAAGCTAACACCAGAGTCGCCATCGCTTCTAGCACTTCAATAAAGGATATAACCAGGACAAAATCCAAGCACCACGAACCAGCCAATGCAGGAGTTTACACTATACCCTGTGGAGGCTGTGACAAGATTTACGTAGGTGAAACAGCCAGAAACCTCGACACCCGCCTCAATGAACACATTTACGCATGTAGGAACGATAACCTGAACAACGCCTGTGTACAACACCGAAATTCCTCCAATCATCTCATGAAATTCAGAGACGCCCAATTAGTGATCAAAGAAACTAATTTCCGCAGACGCAAGTGCCTCGAATCAGCACTGATCGCTGTTTCGAATACAATTAAACAAAACAACGGCAGCTTCACCATCTCCGAAGTCTTAGCAAGAATCCTCCTGAAAACAGTAAACCCTGCCATCACATAGTCTCTCCTGTTATACTACACAAAGCACGTTACAGAGAGTGAACACTGAAACAACCTGCCTCATTCCAGTCTATATTTGTCCAACCTATTTTTATGTTACCCAAGTAATAGCTTTTATATCCTTTTACTCATGTACGAATTAATTGCTCTACCATATTGTATTACTTTTGTCACTACCACTACTACTACTACTACTACTACTACTACTACCACTAGTAAACACCGAAATGGTACCTCACTAGTATTCACCTCACTCTGAGCCTTTATATACCCTCTGTGTCCATGTATTGTTTGTAATGGCTTGATAAAGCTCCTGGAGAGCGAAACGTTGCCACAATAAATGTCACATTAGTTGCACTTGTGTCCTTTTACTTTACTAGGCAGGTTCTTTAAATACTAGGCAGGTCCTTTAAATACTAGGCAGGTCCTTTGATGAAACTTTTGACGACTTTCGGGCCATCGTGGACCATTGTCAAGTCGCAACAGAGAAAGATAAAAGCAGAGAAAATCAGAACGCTTGACGGGAGGAGGGAAGATCAGAACACATGACGGGAGGAGGGAAGATCAGAACACATGACGGGAGGAGGGAAGATCAGAACACATGACGGGAGGAGGGAAGATCAGAACACATGACGGGAGGAGGGAAGATCAGAACACATGACAGAAGGAGGGATGAGAGAAAATCAGATACTTCCTCTTTTCCTACAGTTTCTCATTTTAAGCAAAAAAATTAATCTCGTTTACGTATGATTAACTGAAAATAAAAAAAACATATTTAAACAGATAACACAAGAAAGGAGGAACACTGCAGCAGGCCTGTTGGCCCATACTAGGCAGGTCCTTTACAATTCATCCCACTAACAAAACATTTGCCCAACCCAATTTTCAATGCCACCCAAGAAATAAGCTCTGATGTGAAAGTCCCACTCAAATCCAACTCCTCCCACTCATGTACTTATCCAACCTAAATTTGAAACTACCCAAAGTCCCAGCCTCAATAACCCAACTAGGTAGACTGTTCCACTCATCAACTACCCTATTTCCAAACCAATACTTTCCTATGTCCTTTCTAAATCTAAACTTACCTAATTTAAATCCATTGCTGCGGGTTCTCTCTTGGAGAGACATCCTCAAAACCTTATTAATATCCCCTTTATTAATACCTATCTTCCATTTATACACTTCGATCAGGTCTTCCCTCATTCTTCGTCTAACAAGTGAATGTATCTTAAGAGTCTTCAATCTTTCTTCATAAGGAAGATTTCTAATGCTATGTATTAATTTAGTCATCCTACGCTGAATGTTTTCTAACGAATTTATGTCCATTCTGTAATATGGAGACAGAACTGAGCTGCATAATCTAGGTGAGGCCTTACTAATGATGTATAAAGCTGCAGTATGACATCTGGACTTCTGTTGCTTACACTTCTTGACATAAATCCCAGTAATCTATTTGCCTTATTACGTACGCTTAGGCATTGCTGTCTTGATTTAAGATTGCTGCTCACCATAACCCCAAAGTCCTTTTCGCAATCTGTATGGCTAAGTTCTACATCATTTAACTTATAAGTACTAGGGTTATGGGCACTCCCAAGCTTCAGAACCTTACATTTATCTACATTGAACTGCATCTGCCACTTTTTTGACCAAGAATAAAGTTTGTTTAAATCCTCCTGAAGTTCCATAACATCTACGTTTGAATCAATTATCCTACCTATCTTTGTGTCATCGGCGAATTTGCTCATATCACTAGTAATTCCCTCATCAAGATCATTGATATATATTATAAACAACAACGGGCCCAAGACTGATCCCTGTGGAACGCCACTTGTTACAGATCCCCACTCGGATTTAACCCCATTTATGGACACTCTCTGCTTCCTGTCAGTGAGCCATGACTCGATCCACGAGAGCACTTTCCCCCCAATGCCATGAGCTGCTACTTTCTCTAACAGTCTATGGTGCGGAACTCTATCTTTAAAAGCCTTACTAAAATCTAAGTAAATAATATCAAATTCTTTATCGTGGTCAACAGCCTCAAAAGCTTTACTGAAGAAAGTTAATAAATTAGACAAGACCGGCCTCTTGTGAATCCATGCTGAGTATCATTAATCAAACTATGCTTATCGAGATGGCTTCTTATAATCTCAGCTATAATTGACTCTAGTAATTTGCCTACAATTGAGGTCAGGCTTATTGGGCGGTAATTTGACGGTAACGACTTGTCCCCTGTTTTAAAAATAGGAATTACATTGGCCATCTTCCACATATCAGACACTTCACCTGTTTGAAGAGATAAATTAAAAATATTAGTTAATGGTTCACAGAGTTCCATTTTGCATTCCATAAGAACCCTTGAAAAAACCTCATCAGGACCCGGCGACTTATTTTGCTTCAGTCTGTCTATCTGCTTCACAACCATTTCACTAGTGACTGTGATGTTACATAATTTATCTTCTTCTAGCCCACTATAAAAATTAATTACTGGAATATTGTTAGTGTCTTCCTGTGTAAAAAATGAGAGAAAATAATTATTAAAAATCGAGCACATTTCATTCTCTTTGTCAGTAAGGTCCCCATAGTTATTTTTAAGGGGACCTATCTTATCTCTAACTTTTGTTCTATAGACCTGGAAAAAACTTTTTGGGTTAGTTTTAGAATCCCTAGCAACTTTAATTTCATAGTCCCTTTTAGCTTTTCTTATCCCCTTTTTAATGTCCCTCTTAATGTCAATATACTAATTCATAAGATGACCCTCACCTCTTTTGATACGCCTATAAATTCCTTTGTTATACCCTAGTAGATATTTCAGCCTATTATTCATCCATTTTGGGTCATTTCTATTTGATCTAATTTCTTTATATGGGATAAACGTTCTTTGAGCAGCATGTATAGTGTTCAGAAAACTGTCATATTGATAGCTCACTTCGTTACCCCAGTCAACAGATGATAAGTGTTCTCTAAGCCCATCGTAATCTGCTAAGCGAAAATCTGGGACTGTTACTGAGTTATCGCTACTATCGTACTTCCATTCAATGCTAAATGTAATTGATTTGTGGTCGCTAGCACCCAATGTGCTAACATCTTCCTCAGGGAGATACACAACTGTCGCTTAACTCACCGAGAGCCGTACGATTCACTACTAAAGTCTTCCTGCTTAGGCTGACACTGATGAAATCTCCCTGCACAGGCTGACACTGCTGAAGTCTCCCTGCTCAGGCTGACACTGCTGAAGTCTCCCTGCTCAGGCTGACACTGCTGAAGTCTCCCTGCTCAGGCTGACACTGAAGTCTCCCTGCTCAGGCTGACACTGCTGAAGTCTCCCTGCTCAGGCTGACACTGCTGAAGTCTCCCTGCTCAGGCTGACACTGCTGAAGTCTCCCTGCTCAGGCTGACACTGCTGAAGTCTCCCTGCTCAGGCTGACACTGCTGAAGTCTCCCTGCTCAGGCTGACACTGCTGAAGTCTCCCTGCTCAGGCTGACACTGCTGAAGTCTCCCTGCTCAGGCTGACACTGCTGAAGTCTCCCTGCTCAGGCTGACACTGCTGAAGTCTCCCTGCTCAGGCTGACACTGCTGAAGTCTCCCTGCTCAGGCTGACACTGCTGAAGTCTCCCTGCTCAGGCTGACACTGCTGAAGTCTCCCTGCTCAGGCTGACACTGCTGAAGTCTCCCTGCTCAGGCTGACACTGCTGAAGTCTCCCTGCTCAGGCTGACACTGCTGAAGTCTCCCTGCTCAGGCTGACACTGCTGAAGTGTCCTTGCTCAGGCTGACACATGTCAGCACTATGTATGTAGCACATCATGTGTGATGGAATATGACAACGAAACATTGCTGTTGTTGCCATTGTGTAATTTACATAGGTTATCATCACGCTGCTCGTGTATCCAACTTCGTAAAAAACGAAAAACGTTTTTCATCTACTCCCTCCTTCCCTCCTATCTCTCTCACTTCTCACCTTCCCCCTTTCCTCCTCCTTCATCTTCCGCATTCTACCTTTTCCCTTGATTTGTTCGTTTCTGTTTTCTTACCTTGTTTCTTCCCTGCCTTCCTACTCCTCTTAATCCTTCCTATACCTTAACTCTTCTACTCATGAAGATTGACTCAGCCACTCCAGTAGCTAAGCTCATCTACTCAAAAAACTTAACTCAGCCACTTCTGAAGCTTACCTCTGCTGCCACTTATAAAGCTTCTACCGCCCTCGCAGATTAGTTGAAAGTCAACAAGCATTCATTTTTAAGTGAATAATTCCCGAGACTAACATTAACACCACAGTCGGTAATTAATGGGTCTTTTCTGCTACGTCTTTGATAATCATTCGTACGTTAAGTAAACGTTAATAATTTTGATAATTATTAAACTAATCCAGTAATTCTTTCTAGCTTCTCCCTTGGAGTTGTGTGCAAGGTCTTGATAACACTTTTAAGGTAGAAACCCAGTAGCCAAAGTGGCCGCTTTGGCTACCATCGGTGTGCGCGCGCGCGCGCTCACCTATTTGTGGTTGCAGGGGTCGATTCACAGCTAATAGCCCCGCCTCTTCGCTAGTCGCTCCTAGATCCACTCTCTCCCTGCTCAGGAGCCCTATTGTGTGTGTGTGTACGCGCTTAGTTGTGTCTATAGGGATCGATTTTATAGCTGGTGACGTCACTTAATAAATACTGTCAATCAATTTTACTAGTTCTTGGCCTCCAGTGTCCTACCATACTTACCCCTGAAAATGTTTATAGTGTTTTCTGCAACCATTTTATTTCGTTCTATATACACACAACTCTGAGACTGGAAAAGTATTTCCTGTTGTCCCTGTATCTCTTTCGTCTTTATATTATGTTAGTAGACATGTAGGTAACTTGCCTTCGACCTCTTGCATCCAAAATAACTTATCTGTATACACTTATACACTTTTCCTTGTCCTCTGAGTATCTTGTACGTTAAGATTAAGACCCCTCTGGTCCTCCTTTCTTCCTAGATCAGAGGTCCTTAACTTATTTTGGATCGCGCCTCCTATCGTAGTTGGTGCTCGTCTCCACCCTTTCATACAAAATTCTAAAAGATTCAAAATTCTCTTTATTTAAATATGAAAATGAGAAACTAGTTTTCATTCTTAACTTTATTATTTTTTACTATTCAAAAAAGTCTATTTAAGAAGCAAATCGTAAATACTCAACATGTTCTTTATTTGTGCACTGGGCTAGCGCTTCCCCTGGAAATTGCTCACTCCTTCCCAGGGGCGAACCCCCTCCAGTTAAGAATCGCTGTCTTAGATTGTTATTCGTTAAGTTTTGCACTAATATTATTTTCCCTTAACTCTAATATCTGTCTTGTCACAAAAATTTTAATCTCGTTGAGATTCTCAAAATACCTAATTAGGTGCTGACTTGTGTGCTACAAAAAAGTGGCTGATTAAGCTAGACAACAGCCATCCAAGGAGGTAATGCCATCCTGTCATACGAGTGCGAAACAGAAGACTATTAAATATTTGGCACTCATAGGGTGTTCCTAAAGGTTCATGAGACACCATGAGCTTGTAAGTTGGCAGGTAAATCATCCAGCATTTACTTATATTCGATATATCATTGTCTTCACTTTCCCGTGTTTATAGTTCTCATTTCTTAGGAGGCCTGGTCTTCGACCGGGCCTCGGGACTGATAATCCTAAGGACTATTAACGCGTATATAATCAAATGTTTTGGGAGGAACGGAAAAAAGGAAAGATAATTACACAAATAACCCGCACATAGAAGAGAGGAGCTTACGACGACGTTTCGGTCCGACTTTGACCATTTACAAAGCACAGAAAGAGGAGCACTTGCAGTGCTCCTCTTTCTGAGTATTTGACTAGCTACTACTCCATACTACCTTCACAACTATACCTTCTACCTCCATTACTACTACCACTACCACTTCCTGCCTATATATACTCCCTCCTCTCCTTTTCGTTTGTGTAACTTTGTAAATGGTCCAAGTCGGACCGAAACGTCGTCGTAAGCTCCTCTCTTCTATGTGCGGGTTATTTGTGTATTGTTCCAGTCACGGTATTGTGCCTTTTTTTTTTGTTACTTAGGAGAGATCATATTAAAAGTCTGTCTGCCTATATACATGTGTGTTTGCGAATAATGAGGCAGTTGAATTAATGTAAGCAGTAACACGTTCACGCTTTGCAAGTCGTAATATGGCCTGAGCTTTTCAGTCTCAGTATTATCTTAAGAAAGGCTTGAATGGCTTGGTGATGAATAATGATATTTCGCTAAGATTTTGTATGATAACATTATCACTGTAATTTAATCCGATTATAATTTACGATGTTGACGTAATCCCCACTAGATTATTCATGCCAGAACACTTTCAGAATTACTCTTAATACCTGGCAGGAGTTGACAAGAGATGCGGAATGCGAACCATGGAAGATCGTACATGAGCATAATTAAGTAATACAAGTAATAGTAATCTAAGAGTTACAATGTAACTCTTATCTACCGTTGGTAAATCCCCATTTAGATATGTGACGTAGTTCACATCTCTGTAATACAGATTAAATATAAATTCACTGAAAAAAAACATGCAAAGAAGGATTAAGTTAATACTCTGTATCAGTATTCTTTCAAAATAGGTTCAGATCACTGAACTTTTGACGTTATACAAAGGAACAGATGGAAAGATAATGCTACAGAACTCACGACAGTGAATTCAAATTAAACAAATTCACATTTATAATCGATAAAGGAATTCACTTGTTTGGCTTGAGCATTGCAGATGAATGGAACAAATTACTAGCTTTAAAAGTAGCTTGCGTGCAAGAGTTGGGGAAAATTGGGTAGGAGTGGATCTAGCTTCACGTGGACTAGTAGGTTTGTAGTACGTCTTCGTTTTTTTTTTTTCAAATTACACTCTTTGAATCCAAGCCTTCTTGGTAACAAAGTGATCAGTGTGCCTTAAGCCAGCTCTACTGTGAACATACTCGTAAGTACAATTTAATGGCCAGATTTTGACTTTTTTTTTTTTAGGGATTTTGTTGTGCGAAACAAGTCAGATTAGGTTAAGTCAACTTGATCTGACGTAACCTAATCTATACTAATGTTTATGTTTACATTTAATTAACAGTCCATAACGAAATTACATAAACTGGCATCGGAGGAGATATCACTGAAGTTAAAATAGATGGGAACCACACAGTGGTTGAGTTAGTTGGAGGTATGTTGAATATTAATAGTCTTCCAGGCGCCAGATTAACCAGGGTATGATGGATATGTAGGTCAGCGGGCCACCAGCAACAACCGCCTGGTTGACCAGGTGGAAATAAATGGTATCAAATACCGACACAGTGGAAATATAAACACATATGCAGTATAATGTGATCCTTTATTGACAACCAGGTAAGCACCAGCAGAGCCTAGCCCATAGCTGGGATCCGGGAATAGAAAAACTCTTGGAATTCATCAAATGTAAGGTATATTTATAATTGTTTCAAAATATAATGAATGCACCATACCTGCTCGTCTGCCAAATCATCCTCGACATGAGTATTGTCAGCAAATTAAATTGTAGTATAGGGCTGCAGTAAATACAGTGTTCAGCTTTTTTTTTAACATGCTGGCCCTCTCTCACCGTTAGTAAATAAAATTATTGTACTAATGAGATAACGAAAAGAGCCAAGTAATTCATCTATGGAAGATTCACCTTAATTTGTTACTCAAGAACCTAAGAAAGGAGCATTGCAACAGGCCTACCGAGCCAAGCTAGTCAGGTCAAACTCACACCCACTCATGTATTTGTCTAACCTATATTTCAAACTACACACCGTTCTAGTTTCAATGACGTTATTCGGGAGCTTGTTCCACTTATCCACAACTCTATTACCAAACCACTGCTTTTCAAAATTAACTGACCTAGCAGATCTTATTCCATATTTATTGTCGTTGGGCCTCCCTCCTTACCTGTGTATATTCATTTTTGCTTTTCAAACTACTGTCCTTGTTCTCCTGGGT
Source organism: Cherax quadricarinatus (assembly GCF_038502225.1). Taxonomy (NCBI): domain Eukaryota; kingdom Metazoa; phylum Arthropoda; class Malacostraca; order Decapoda; family Parastacidae; genus Cherax; species Cherax quadricarinatus. Next base: position 8,712,088 of record NC_091352.1, on the reverse strand, counting down.
CCTTTGCCTTCTGTGCGTCTTAAATTCTCTAGAGCACTTGGTTTTAGCCTCTCTACACCTTTATATAGAGGTCTGTTGTATGGAGGATTTACTGTAACATGATAGTGTTATAGTGAACAAATTAACATGGTTTTCCTGTCATTACTATAATTTGGGGGTCATACAGGGCATAGGAGCTATGGGCAATCAGATTCAATCCAGAGATGATAAGTGCACTTCCTAGGATCAAGACACCCCCTCCCCTCCTCACTGTCATCTGAGCACCTCCATTTGAGAAGAGTATCGTTTGCCAGGTTTTTATGGTTGACGTTTTCTCTTGTGTAACAATGTATTAAGAACTAAAGTGAAACTAAACTACACCTCGTTTTCTGTTGTAGGAGCTTGGAGTTGCACTACAGAAAACTGAGGGATATTCGGATAGGCTATTTTGAGATAAATACTGTATTTGTATTTCGTCAGTATATGGCATACAGAAACATATATATATATATATATATATATATATATATATATATATATATATATATATATATATATGTGTGTGTGTGTGTGTGTGTGTATTTCATTTATGTTAATGTAAAAATTAATAATTTTATACCAAAAGAACCTTAGAAAACTTTCCTAACCTTATTATAACAGGCGCACTTTAATTTAGCCTAATCCAACTAAATATACTTTAGATAAGTTTACAATAATTTAGCAATAAACACAATGAAATATATTTTTATCGTTAGGTTCAGAATTATTTTTGCTTGCCATGTTCGGCAAGAAGTGCGTTGCTGTTTAAGCCAAAATCGTAAGTTTTACGTATTCTTCACGATATATATATATATATATATATATATATATATATATATATATATATATATATATATATATATATATATATATATATATATATATATATATATATAGCTTATATATTGATATATATTATATATATAGATATATTATAAGCAGAACAATCCGCATGGAGATGTAAATCTTTAGCGTTAGAGCTTTCGCCCTCTTGTGGCTTGTTCTGCATTAAGATCTCCTGTGTGTGTGTGTGTGTGTGTGTGTGTGTGTGTGTGTGTGTGTGTGTGTGTGTGTGTGTGTGTGTGTGTGTGTTTACCTGGAGAGAGTTCCGGGGGTCAACGCCCCCGCGGCCCGGTCTGTGACCAGGCCTCCTGGTGGATCAGAGCCTGATCAACCAGGCTGTTGCTGCTGGCTGCACACAAACCAACGTACGAGCCACAGCCCGGCTGATCCGGAACTGACTTTAGGTGCTTGTCCAGTGCCAGCTTGAAGACTGCCAGGGGTCTGTTGGTAATCCCCCTTATGTGTGCTGGGAGGCAGTTGAACAGTCTCGGGCCCCTGACACTTATTGTATGGTCTCTTAACGTGCTAGTGACACCCCTGCTTTTCATTGGGGGATGGTGCATCGTCTGCCAAGTCTTTTGCTTTCGTAGTGAGTGATTTTCGTGTGCAAGTTCGGTACTAGTCCCTCTAGGATTTTTCAGGTGTATATAATCATGTATCTCTCCCTCCTGCGTTCCAGGGAATACAGGTTTAGGAACCTCAAGCGCTCCCAATAATTGAGGTGTTTTATCTCCGTTATGCGCGCCGTGAAAGTTCTCTGTACATTTTCTAGGTCGGCAATTTCACCTGCCTTGAAAAGTGCTGTTAGTGTGCAGCAATATTCCAGCCTAGATAGAACAAGTGACCTGAAGAGTGTCATCATGGGCTTGGCCTCCCTAGTTTTGAAGGTTCTCATTATCCATCCTGTCATTTTTCTAGCAGATGCGATTGATACAATGTTATGGTCCTTGAAGGTGAGATCCTCCGACATGATCACTCCCAGGTCTTTGACGTTGGTGTTTCGCTCTATTTTGTGGCCAGAATTTGTTTTGTACTCTGATGAAGATTTAATTTCCTCATGTTTACCATATCTGAGTAATTGAAATTTCTCATCGTTGAACTTCATATTGTTTTCTGCAGCCCACTGAAAGATTTGGTTGATGTCCGCCTGGAGCTTTGCAGTGTTTGCAATGGAAGACACTGTGTGTGTGATTAAATAAATTCATGTATAAAGGGCAAATTTGTTTGAAGTTGAGCTTTTAGTTTGTGTCATGGAGGAAGTCTCGCGGGGAGGGAGGTGTCTGGAATCTTAAAGGAGATGCAAGAGTCACCTATCATTTTTTTTCCCTCAGGAGGTGTGACGGGGCCATCATCTTCCGTGGCGCCCGCCATAACCTTCTCCGAAATTTGACTTCAATATTTTAGTGTTTTCCTTTAAAGTTGTCTTTTTCATTCTCCCTCTAGCTTTTTATTTTTCATTTTTCCTCCTTATTTCTGAGTATTTTTTTCCCCCCTTTTATTATCGCTATCGTTGTTTTTCTGCTTTCTATAAATATACTTATAAGGAATCAAATCTGACTAAATCTCGTTCATGTGCTGAATGATCCATAATGGTTTAGTGCTCACCAGGGAATATAATGATAATAATACTCTCCTTCCTATTCCTCCTTTTCCTTTTTCCTCTTCTTCTGACCCCTTCCCTACCTCCTCTTCCTCTTCCCCTACTCTTGGCTTTGTCTTTGCCTCACATACACCTAGATAATTAATGATAGTTTATAATCTAAGTGAACATTGATAATTCCCATCAGATAGTCACGGTGTAGACTACCAAGATCTCTGCAGCCTGACCTTCCCGTGTGCTGCAGCTCCTCTCCCCCCTCCTCCTCTTCCGCTGGCTCCCTCTCCTCTCTTCCTCCTCCGCCTCCTGCATGTCGACGTTCTTCATGTGATGTAGGTGCAGAGGAGCTGTCGTTTGCTTGGTAATGAAGGAGTTGGATGGACGTGAGTGCTTGTATAATGGAGGTGCTGACACAGTTGGGGGGAGGGCAGGTTGGGGAGGGAATGATGAGGAAGAACAAGAGGGAGAGGTGGGGAGAGAGAGTGATGAAGAACAGTAGGGAGAGGTGTAGGAAATGATGAGAAATAACAATAGGGAGTGGGACTGGGAGATAGTGATGAATAGTAGGGAGAATGAGTTGGGGAGGAAAGGATGGGGGAGTGTCAAAAGTGTAAGAGGAGGTTGGGAAGGGAATCATGAGGAAGGAGGAGTGGGAAGAGTGACAATAGTGTGATGAGCGTTCAAGTGCATAACAAATCTTTGTATTTAAAAGTACTGCATACAAGTGTATTTAAAAGTAATTCATACAAGTATCTGTATTTAAAAAGTAATTCATACAATAAAGAATGGATAAGTTTTTCACAATATTGCATTACACACTGGGCTGTAATTTGAAGAGATGTGGTTATTGCCACTGTAGTATTCCCGCTCGGGGTGATGTGCCAGTCGTGAATGTAGGTAGTCTGTGTTCTTCACTGACTTAGAGAGAGAGGGAGGGAAGGAGGCAATCATACATGCATGCTTGCATTTGACTGACTTTTAAGCACGTGATCATGTTTTTGTGACCTCCAAATGTTGTGTTGTAAAGAGGTACATTTAAATAAAGTTCGTGATATTTACCTCTAGTTTATACTACGTCCTTGGCATTCATTGTTGTATGCTGCTTCATTGTGATCTTCTTCTTAGTTAATGAATCCAAGCTAACACTTTGGGTAGTTTTTTTTATTCCAAATAAATGTGTAAATGATGTCATTTTGAGCCCTTGTATCTGCTGTCTCGCTGGACCTTAGCGATTTCTATGAATCGACCGATGACAGCAGAGTATTTACCTTCGTCTGATTCATGAGTTAACCACTACACCAGTTCAATGCTGTCCACGAATCACTGAATCAACCACTCTTCTCATTTCAACATATATAATAATTTTAATCTAATAAACGGATCAAAGAGGAGATTATGACCAAGAGAAATTTTGGGGACGAAGATAAGGAAAAAGTGTTATGAAATTTATCATTTGCCGAATGCGTACGAAAGTATATATATATTCTCCAAGAAAGATTTTCTAAACTTCGTTACCACTACCACACTGAAAATAATATATCTCAGTACAAAAATGGGGCAGTATTATTGGGGTGGGGGGGGGGGGGAAATTGGACGGCGAAAGGGGGGTGACAAGAGGAAAATCTCTGGGACTTTTAAATACTCACAACATATTCTCAGTCCCTTGGCAAAGTTGCAACCCACAAGAAATTTTCCGGGCTGTGTGTGGCTGTCAGTCTCTCTCTCCCCTTTAGTTAGGTACTCTGCGCTCTATTTAAAATAACTAACCAAATATGTCCTGGTGCAAATTCAGTGTTTTACACTACTAAGACTTGCCTGGAGTTACGGGTGTGCCAAAAATTCAGATCAGTTCTTCTTAATAGCAAAAGAAATTAGGCTGCATCAGAGATCAGCACTTTTTAACAGTGGAGGAGATAAGGAAAACACTACAAAACGTGGATCCTCCATCATCAGCCCTGTAGACGACAGGAGATAAGCACAACACAAATACATGAAGGGGCTAGAGCAACGTCATACTGTAGAGTTTGCATGGAAGAACTTCATCTTGTAGTACAGTTGTCAAGGACTCTCTGGAGAACACATTCCTGACCAAATGATGATACGAGAGTTTTGTCGAACTGGTGAAGTTGTTTTGCTACCGACCATTGTTAGACATAGGAAAGTACAGTCAGGTACTTAATGGTTGCTAGATCAGTCATTAAAAATACTAGGAATAAAGAATGGCGCTTCTCAAGTATCTGAAGTCAACCAGATATTTAAGAATCATACAAGAGGGAAAACCGTAAGACATAGTAGAAATCTCGGAGTGGGATGATACTTGGAAAATGATCACTCATCATGTTATTGATTTTTTTATTATCAGGAAATTAACAGGTGATGGAAACACTATCATTTACCGCCGTGGCTGACTAGCTAGAGGGTCTTAATTGTTGGAGTATCCAAGGAAAGACTGTGAATGAGGCAGGGACAGGAAGGAGGTTGAAAGGTAGAGGGAGAGAGTACATTAACGGGACGTGAGACAGGATGGGTCGGTGACGGGATAATGGAGTGTATGGCAGTATGTTAGAGAAGGACTTCAGGGTCGGGATTAAGGAAGGACTTTAGGGTCGGGATGGGAATTGGGATATGTTAAGGACGGAATTAGAAATGAGCTAACGAGAATGGAGTAAAAAAAATATTAATGGATGATGTTCCTCGAGTGAGGGATGATTTCTGACATGGACTTGCCAACTGGTAAATATTTTAGTTGCAAAAACGTACAAAACTATCCTACAAAAAAACATTTACATTAAAAAAAATGAGGTTAAAAATTCACAGTTGCTGATATTGACGCCAAAGAGAAGGAACGGGTTGGGGAGTCTTTGCATACAAGAATGGGCTTGGTAAATATTTTTGTTTGGAAGTTTTGGAAAAGGAAGGAGAGTCTACATTATGACGGGGGAGGGGGCTTTAATCCTGGGGAGGCATTAGGCTAGGGGAGGGGAAAGGGCTACGCATAGGGAGAAGGAGAGGGTTGAGGGTATACAGGAGCAGGCTGAGGGTAGACAGGAGCAGGCTTGTAGGCGGCTGGCTTATGCTCAGGGTAGACGGCCTGACCCTCGTAGGTGACCTCAGCTTGGAAACCGTTGTAGCCGTCAGCGATGTAGTTGACAGTCTGGATGCGGCCGTCAGGGAGAGCCACCGTGTAAGAGCCCTTCACAGCCTTCCCGTCAGAGTTCTCACTGTGGCCGAAGTTGGCGCCAGTGTAGCTGTCTTGGACTCCGTAGTCGAAAGCGTATGGCTTTGGTTCCTGCAGGAGGATAAAACGTCAGCTAAAATGTTCATTTGGCATTGCTCTCTCCCAACTTTCTCTTATAGCAATACACCCCTAAAAGTTTTCAAGACGAGAGTCAGGCTGTGGTATTAAGGTTGCATTGTTTGCAACGAGCACCAACAGCCTGGTTGAACAGTCATATATCAAGATCTGGTCTGCTATAAAGCATTTTTTTTTGTTTACACGAATTTATAGGCTAAGAGCTATTGGAACCCTGACACGAGTAACAAGTACCAGTGTCTCAAACTCCTCGCAGAGCGCATTTATCTTTATAGAATGTGGAGTGCACACTTAAAAGTTTTGGAGTACATGCTTATTATAGTGTGTGGAGAACATTAGTTTTATAATGTGTGGAGTGTTGAAAATGGTGTAAGATACCGACAAGTTGAAGATTAAGACGTGTGCAACAGTTGAGTATCTTTATTGATGAAAGGTTTCGTCTACACAGTAGGCTTCTTCGGTCAGATACAAAGGCAGCAGTAGTAATGAAATAAAGATGTAATAAGTCCCTCAGATTTGGAGAAAAGTATTTGAGGTAGTAAGTCCCTCAGCCGGGAGAAGAGTTCAGTTCCATGGTCTAGAGGGACTGACCACCTCAAATACTTTTTCTCCAAAGCTGAGGGACTGATGACATCATCTTTATTTCATTTCTACTGTTCCCATTGTATTTGACGGAAGAAGCCTACTGTTTAGGCGAAACGTTTTATCAATGAAGATACCCAACTGTTGCACATGTGTTTTAATCTTCAAGGTGCGGAGTGCTTACCTCTTTATATTGTACCGGAGCTTGTGGTGCTGGGTACGAGGGCGAGCCATAGACAGCCGGGGCTTCAGGGAGAGGGATGCTCATCACTACTCCCACCATCACGCCCACAGTAACTGCTGCACACGCAACCTGTCAAAGTTATAGATAAATAGGTAACTTGCGTAGAACCTCAAATTTTATTTTGCGTTCCTGTATACACATCGTTAGTAGCAGCTTAATGGACTAATACAAGTTGTAGATATATAGAAGAAAATATAGTGAATGTTTTGATCCATCCTGGGTCATTATCAAGTCTCAAAGTGTTGCGACGGTTTGAAATGTGTTTTGAAAGTTCATCTCCAGGTGTGTGTTTTGTGAATTGTTCCAACTATGGTATTGTGACTTATTCTTTTTTATATGGAGAGCAGTTAAGATGAATCCAACAGATACTTAAATTAATAATATTTAAGAAACAAAAATCCATATTTAAATATATTGAAATCTGAAAGTTTAATTTAGGTTGAAAATGTCTATAAGATAATTTACGCATTGTGGAGTCCGTGTTTAAAGTCTTAATACAATCTAAAGTTCTGTGTGATTTATAGTTCGTTATATATCCCTCCTGTAATACATGCATTTGTTTTTGATTCCCTCCCTGTCGTCAGGTTGAAGTTGTAATGGATAATGAAGTAGCAACATCGTGTTCAAGCTACGCTAAAAGTTTCATGGTCCACTTTTTTTTTTTGGGGGGGGGGGATAAGATAATTGACCAGTCTCTCAAAAAATTATAGATTGTTTTAAGGTTAACAGCCTTTTTTTTTTTTTTTAAACTCATTCTGAACCTTGCAGCGAACTTACTAGTTTAAACTTTACAGTACAGCGGTATATTTTCATTTTAGCTTTGTAGTTCAGTGGTACAGCTACACGTAATATAAAATAGAATTATTTATCTAACGTATTTATGAAATTGCAAATTTCATAGGACTGGGTTCTTTGGATTGGAGGAATTTATAGGTGACCACTTTTTTTTTCTTTCAGCCGTAAAATAAAATGAATTACCTGGCATTTAACATCAGATTTTTACCGAGTTTTATGTTTTATGTAAATAAGCTGTTAAATATTAAATAATGAAACCAAAAATTATAAAGGATTTTTATTACATGTCCTGCACGGAATGTTGTTAATACACTTATTGTTCTAACAAATATTTATCGTGATGTGAAGAGTATAAATGTGCTATCAGTTTCCTCTTTATGACGTGATAAGTAAGGTGCAGTATCTCACCTTCTCCCATACAACTTCATAGGTTAGGTACAGTACCTCACCTTCCCCTATACAGCGTGATAGTATGGTTCAGTACCTCACTTTCCCTATACAGAAGAGGATTATTTATTGCACCGTCTTCACACGCACGAAGTGTAATGTGATGATAATGTTTCACCACCACGAAGGTGATGGTGAGTGGCACAGTACCTCTTACTGGATAAATAGTAATGCCACTTATTGTTAACCTCCAGCTGACAGATACGTTACATTCACCTCGACAGTGTTAGTGATGGAAAAGTGGTGGCATCCAGATCTGCAGAGCCTGATAGTAATGTCACCTCCACCTGTAGACCGTAATAGTGCTATGTCACCCCACCTGTAGACCGTGATAGTACTGTGTCACCCCACCTGATGACCCGTGATAGTACTGTCACTCCACCTGTAGACCGTTATAGTACTGTTACCCCATCTGTTGACCGTGATAGTACTGTCACCCCACCTGTAGAGCGTGATAGTACTGTCATCCCATCTGTAGAGCGTGATAGTACTGTCACCACACCTGTAGAGCGTGATAGTACTGTCACCACACCTGTAGAGCGTGATAGTACTGTCACCCCACCTGTAGAGCGTGATAGTACTGTCATTCCATCTGTAGAGCGTGATAGTACAATGTCACCCCACCTGTAGAGCATGATAGTACTGTGTCACCCCCATCTGTAGAGCGTGATAGTACTGTGTCACCCCACCTGTAGACCGTGATAGTAGTGTCACCCCACCTGTAGACCGTGATAGTACTGTCACCCCACCTGTTGATCGTGGTAGTACTGTCACCCCATCTGTAGAGCGTGATAGTACTGTCACCCCACCTGTTGATCGTGGTAGTACTGTCACCCCATCTGTAGAGCGTGATAGTACTGTCACCCCACCTGTTGATCGTGGTAGTACTGTCACCCCATCTGTAGAGTGTGATAGTACTGTCACACCATCTGTAGTGCATGACAGTACCGTCATCCCACCTTTATAGCGTATTAGTAGTGTCACCTTCACCTGTGTCTCACCTTGAACATGACTGGAGAGCGGCTGTAGTATTGGCGCTGGTGGTCGGCTGGAAAGATACCTTGTGATGACTATCAACGGGACTTTCTCCCTTATATACTGCCCTCCACACCCCCTCCCAGACAAACACACACACACACACACACACACACACACACACACACACACACACACACACACACACACACACACACACACACACACACACGCACGCACGCACGTATGAGCATGCATTTCTCAGAGCCATCGCATGCTTATGTACACACGCACAAGAAATACTTTACAAGGCTCGCTGGAGCTCCCCTTCCCATCAGTTTTTTTTTTTTTCAGAATTGATGGACGAGTAATTGCTGATTCAGACCGGTAACTTAACAAAGTTAGGGCCAGTTTTCCACTTATTTCTGGATCTAAAAATTTCAGGAAGTTTGAGTTCTGAGACATTTATTGTGACTCGGATATCAGTCTAATTTATTCAGAGGGGAAAAAAAAAACGAGAAATTTAAACAAAAATCTAAATATCCCAGGATTCTTGTCATTAACAGTGGTAAAAATTGATTTTTTTTACTGTTAGGCTGCCATAATTAGAAAAGTAAAATGTTTTCGAAAATTTCTAGTAGGTTTTAAGACGTTATACCATCAGCTACGTCCATATACTAGAACTAGACCATGTATTCAGGCTCAATATTGCAGGTGTTAGATTTTTTTTTATTTCTGATAGACATCACGTCGAGAAGAGGCTTTGGGCATCATGTTTTAGGTCTAACAATATCCTATATTTTAGAATTCACGATTCACTTCGTTGGGAATATATATAAATTTAGTTTAAGTGCTTAATAAAAAAAAATTTGACCTATAATCATTAATTCATAGAGTGAGACATTTCTTGAAATAAACATAAGTAGCACTTTGTAGGTATTTATGTATTTTTTATATCGTAACACACAGTTTTATTTTTGGTTATTAAAGTTTTCAAAATGGCTGTTTGGAAACTTTAGTTATGTTGTTAAGCTGTAATTGTACAAATAAGTCTTATTAAAAGCAGCTAATAAGTGTGTGTTTACCTGTTCCACCAACCCGCTTAGTCTCGGAGCTGAGAGGACACGCTTAGTCCCGGAGCTGAGAGGACACGCTTAGTCCCGGAGCTGAGAGGACACGCTTAGTCCCGGAGCTGAGAGGACACGCCTGGTCCCAGAGCTGAGAGGACACGCTTAGTCCCGGAGCTGAGAGGACACGCCTGGTCCCAGAGCTGAGAGGAATGCGCTGTTAGAAAATGTTGAAGCTGAGCCTGACGACCTTGACGGAGAGAACAGTTACAAGAACAGTAATTACGAGTCACAGAATTTTAACGTTTTTTTCACGGATTTATAACTGGCTATATATTTATTGTAAAAAAAAAGTGTTAGCATGAAATCAGTTTTAAGATATCGGCAGCGATACATGACGTTACGAGGTGTTCACATAACAATGGATGGGTTTGATTGCGGGTGTGGCTGTGGGCGTGTGAGGAGAAGAACTCTTTTACGAAATTCCCAAGATGGTGGTTAGCGCTGGTGAAGTGTGGCAGTAGCGCCAGGATGCTGCTAGCACTGTTCACCTCAGTTTCCAGTTCTCTCTCGTAGTTGTCACTCAGGGAAGTCAAGGCATGACGAGGGAGACACTAAAGTAGTCTTTAACTCTAGTTTGGAAGCCAGTCCCTAAGAGCTATTCTTGAATGAATGCTTATTAACAGGACCATCTCTGACTCTGAAATTGAGAGATGTGTTGCTGAAGATCAGGGCTGAGCAATCTCTAGTTTGGTGCCAATTGAAAAACCTGATCCTACACTGAGCTGCGAGGGTAGTAAGACTGTTGAAACTGGTCACAGGTATATCACGAGTGTGCCTGAACACTTAGCAACCAGGCATGGTCAAAGTCCAGGACGATGATCTCTGGAAAACCAACTATAGATATACCTAACTGATCAACAATATGGTTCGCATTTTACTGAGGGAAGAATGTGATCAGAAATATAAGTAGACTCATTATCAACATAATTAATAAAGATACATACTTCCCACTAGATCAGCACTCAGTAACTCCAAGAATTTTAAGTTACTGTGATTTGTGCTTAATCATGCTGTATGTCTTGTATAGTTGTATTTACCACCTTTCCTTCTGTTTAGGTATATTATTTACTATACTTTCTTCTACACTGCTTAATTATACACTGTGCTTTCTGTCTTAATCTACCATTCATTCTGTCTTCTGTATAGCTTTATCGTGTAGTTTCTTCTACATTGTTTAAAATATACTGTGTCTTCTGCCTTAAGGTTCCCGTGCCTTTGTCCAGCTTTGTCATGTGCTTTCTTCTACACTGCTATATCATGCTATATTCTTTAAGGTTTGTTTTCACTGGACTCTTGTCTTGTGATAAATCTTAGATCTGTGTTGAAGCTAAAACCTTTTTCTTGTCATTTTGAATTTGCAGTATAGCGATACGCCAAGAGCTTTGCGTAACGAGGCTTCTTGCGTAGTATGTTGAACTTTATGTAAGGAGAGAAATTTTGCATAGCGTGATGTAACGTGAGAAATTTCGTGAAACGTGAGGAACTGTCTCTAATGGTAAATTTGCTTGGTTAGGTTAGGTAAGGTTTGTCTGGAAACAGGACAGGTGTTAAAATATACTTTGCTCGAGTAACTTTTCCAGACTTAACTTACTGATGCTCTGGAATGGTTCTGCTGTGTCTTAAAAAAAAATTGAGATGCGTATTTCATTTGTGACTTGTGTTTCCGAGACGGGAGGAACAGGAAGACAGGGAAACTCAGGTGGACAGGTGTTGATCCTCCACTTAGTGATATTTATGCGACATTTACTGATGTTAAGTGTTGCAGTTAGTGCAAATAGCAGTGTTTATACAGTAGCATAATACAGTGTGTCTCTAAGGCACTTAGTAGTGTAAATGGTGCAATTAGTGTTAATACAATTATGGTGTTAATGTGACTACTGGTGGTGCTGTTGAGTTCTTAAGTGTTTATTCAGTGTGTGGTTGTTGTAGTCAGTGATACAGTATTTATATATTAATGTTAATGTTTTTAATGGTATTAAAATATGTTAACATTTGTTACTGCAATAGCTGCATTTTTCGAGAAGTAGATAATGTTGATGTGTTTTTATTGTAGATTAAATAAATTCATATAGCTTCCTCCTTGTAATAATGTTATACAAGAATCATCACTACTGAATAAGTTGACAGAATGTGTCTAATTACAGTGGTTGTACAGGTGCGCTCTCTCTCTCTCTCTCTCTCTCTCTCTCTCTCTCTCTCTCTCTCTCTCTCTCTCTCTCTCTCTCTCTCTCTCTCTCTCTCTCTCTCTCTCTCTCTCTTATTCATACACTCAAATGTTTGCTATTTGTGTGTGAAATTTAGTGAATGCCAAATGATAATATTCTCACGCTGTGTGCAGAGAAGCCAATTCCAAGGCATTTTTAAAGCATTATTTGGTAAAACCTGTACTCACCTATTTGTGGTTGCAGGGGTCGAGTCTTAGCTCCTGGCCCCGCCTCTTCACCGGTTGCTACTGGGCCCTCTCTCTCCCCGCTCCATGAGCTTTATCAAACCTCGTCTTAAAACTGTGTATGGTTCCTGCCTCCACTACGTCATTTTCTAGGCTATTCCACTGCCTTACAACTCTATGACTGAAGAAATACTTCCTATCTCTCTGACTCATTTGTGTCTTCAACTTCCAATTGTGGCCTCTTGTTTCTGTGTCCCCTCCCTGGAACATCCTGTCTTTGTCCACCTTGTCTTTTCCACGCAGTATTTTATATGTCGTTATCATGTCTCCCCTGACCCTCCTGTCTTCCAGTGTCGTCAGGCCGATTTCCCTTAATCTTTCTTCATAGGACATTCCCCTTAGCTCTGGAACTAACCTTGTCGCAAACCTTTGTACTTTCTCTAGTTTCTTGACGTGCTTTATCAAGTGCGGGTACGTGTGTGTGTGTGTGTGTGTGTGTGTGTGTGTGTGTGTGTGTGTGAAGGCTTTCACGTGTTACCTGAGGAACCACCTGGCTGCTCACTTGCAGCCAAACACTTACCTGACTAACTTCACGCACACACTGTGGCTGCCACTATTAAGTTAGGAGTGTAAGTGATGGTGTTTGCGAGTGTCGAGGTGAGGAAGTCTGACTAGGTAGATGGTATTAAATTCTTTGGTTTTCCAAAGATTTTCATCGATCAGTTTTTCTCATTCTGTGTAATTTTTTCTTACACATTACACAACGTCAAATTCTGAACGTTTCCTGCGCATAACAAAATTCTTTAAGGTTAGGTTAATTAACATTGTTTATTTGGCTGGATAAGGTAGGTTATGTAAGTCTATAGAATCGCATATTTATATGGCATGTTAGGGTAGGTTATATAACATAAGAATGTAGGATCACTGCAGAAGGCCTACTGGCCCATACAAGGCAGGCCCTTATCAAAACGACCCCTACCCTATAGAATCGTATATTTATGTGGCAGGTTAGGGTAGGTTATATAAGCCTATAGAATCGTATATTTAACTACAAGTAGGGGAAATAAAGAAGAAGAGTGACACTTGGCAGTTCAGTATCTGGTAACCCAGCCATTGAAATTAGCATTTTTTTCACATGTAGTGTGAGGACGGGTCAAATTAACATGTTTTTCACATGTAGTGTGAGGACGGGTCAAATTAACATGTTTTTCACATGTAGTGTGAGGACGGGTCAACTTAACATGTTTTTCACATGTAGTGTGAGGACGGGTCAAATTAACATGTTTTTCACATGTAGTGTGAGGACGGGTCAAATTAACATGTTTTTCACATGTAGTGTGAGGACGGGTCAAATTAACATGTTTTTCACATGTAGTGTGAGGACGGGTCAAATTAACATGTTTTTCACATGTAGTGTGAGGACGGGTCAACTTAACATGTTTTTCACATGTAGTGTGAGGACGGGTCAAATTAACATGTTTTTCACATGTAGTGTGAGGACGGGTCAAATTAACATGTTTTTCACATGTAGTGTGAGGACGGGTCAAATTAACATGTTTTTCACATGTAGTGTGAGGACGGGTCAAATTAACATGTTTTTCACATGTAGTGTGAGGACGGGTCAAATTAACATGTTTTTCACATGTAGTGTGAGGACGGGTCAAATTAACATGTTTTTCACATGTAGTGTGAGGACGGGTCAAATTAACATGTTTTTCACATGTAGTGTGAGGACGGGTCAAATTAACATGTTTTTCACATGTAGTGTGAGGACGGGTCAAATTAACATGTTGTTCACATGTAGTGTGAGGACGGGTCAAATTAACATGTTGTTCACATGTAGTGTGAGGACGGGTCAAATTAACATGTTGTTCACATGTAGTGTGAGGACGGGTCAAATTAACATGTTGTTCACATGTAGTGTGAGGACGGGTCAAATTAACATGTTGTTCACATGTAGTGTGAGGACGGGTCAAATTAACATGTTGTTCACATGTAGTGTGAGGACGGGTCAAATTAACATGTTCACATGTAGTGTGAGGACGGGTCAAATTAACATTTTGTTCACATGTAGTGTGAGGACGGGTCAAATCGTTCTGTAAATAACTTTCCACAATATAATAAACAGTGAGTATAACCCATGTGTTTGTCACATTTTATTTTCCCAATATAGTACTTAAATCGTATTTGGTAGTGCTTCAAAGTTGTAAAGTAAAGGACACAAGTGCAACTAATGGCTTGATAAAGCTCCTGGAGAGCGAAACGTTGCCACAATTAAATGTCACATTAGTTGCACTTGTGTCCTTTTACTTTACATATTGTCGGTAATTCTACCAACTTTATTACAATGCTTCAAAGTTAAAGTTTCTATAAGTGCAGGGTCTTGTGTTGATGTATAGTGGCATATTATTCACTTGAATTTGTTTTTTCCGGATTAAATCATTATTTGATATACTGTATGTCAGAGCTCTTCATTTACAGTTTATTAGTTTTAAGCAGTTAAAAGCAATTTCCATACTTCATACTCGGAATAAAATTAATTTGCACAAAAAAATGAACGTCATCTTTTTCATTGCAGGCTCATTAAGACATTCATGTCATGTAAACATCACGTTTCTCTGCATTTTTCCCGGCAGTAGAGACTACATAAACCATGTCTTTTCCTCAGTCATATGATTGGAAGGCTGAGGGTGAATGCCATCTGTTGTTGGGGAATGGATACCCGATTCACCTCTCGCGCAGTGGATGTTTGATTCAACTGATGTATGATACCTGATTCACCTCTCGCGCAGTGGATGTTTGATTCAACTGATGTATTGATACCTGATTCACCTCTCGCGCAATGGATGTGTGACTGACTCAGCTGCTGTGGATACCTGATTCACCTCTTGAGTAACTGATGTCTGATTCAGCTGTTGTGTAACGGATACATGGTTTTTGCTGCCTGTATAAATTCAGTTAATTTACACCTTGAAAATTCTTGAGGGATTGGTCACAAACCACCTTTCCGAAATCACTCCCTATGAAAGTAAGAAAACGATGCAGAATAAGCCAGTAAAAATCAAGGATGCTGTAAACACACTACGATGTAACTCAGTAAGTGCAAAGGGACCAGTACTTTTTAACATCGTTCATACACGGAGGAATTATTAGCTTAAAAGGTCAGTGTATAGGAACGCAGTTGCGAGTTCGTGTTTATTAAAAAATGGCTCCCATCTTTAGAAAAATATGAATGTACCAGAATTAACGAAAGAGAAGAGCACGCTCTCCTGCGCCTTGTATCAGTGGTAGTGGTGTTATGATGGTGATTGTTTTCTTCGTCGGGAAACAAATGTATCCTTACGCTGGAGTTGTTCATATGATAACACGCTCAGTGGCATAGTAACTGTTGCTGTGTATCCACTAAACATAAAAATATTGAGTGACATATTCTTTTTGGCTGGCTGACCACACTGATGTGTCACTCCTCCACACGTCTAGAAACAGTTGAAGATGGCCAAACTCTGTGGGTCTGTGCCTTTCACTGTAAAATCTAGACTGAAGATGTTCTTCCCAGACTTTCTTTTTCCCAGCCATCTCGATAAAGACGTACGTGAAAGTCGGTCAATAGTAGAGGGAAAGAGAGAGGATTGTGAAGCCTCCTCGTTACGTGCCTCGAGCTCTAGGGTTGACGTGTTTACCTGTCAAGTGTGTTACAAGGATCATTGGCCCCCGTTTCCCGTTACTTAATCAGGCAGCCTGGTTAGCTAGTCACACTGTTGCAACCTGGCAGGTAAGGATTCGTTGGAAGCACCTACGGGTTTTTCTTGAAAGTATTTTGGGGTCTGTTGGTATTTGTAACTATACAGTGGAAGATACAGATAGTTTAATCTCTAAGCGTACATATTGCACCTCTTTTTGAGCTTCATTGCACCTTTAACCATCCCTCCCACATTCGTAAGGAATTATGAATATGCGGATTTAGGAACATTTCCTCTAGATATTTCCCAGTTATATATTACGAAACATAACAAGAAGGAAAGATTATTTATGTATATTGTAGAAGCATGTTTAAGAGAAAAATTATTTCGAAGCCCACCATTTGCCAGACATACATTTCAGTTAATGACAAATGCACACTTTCAATACAGATTTGTTGCACATAAAACCTTTACTTAATTATTAAGGCATTTTAGTATAAGTCATTGAACCGACCTCATTCATTGCGCAGGAAAGCAGTAATCGCCGGAAGAGCCTCTACTATCTCAGTATTTTAGAGAAACCGCGTTGCAGCTCCCACCTTTACTGTGTTTTGAGAGCACTTAGCGCCCGAAGGCTGCGCTGATAAAATGTGGGCCCCAGTAAAAGGCTTTGTGGTGCTCGAGAGAGGAAGGGGTAGCGGGTGGTGGTGGCGGCGGCAGGAGGGAGTAAATGGAAGTGGTGTCGGATGTTGTGTTTTGTTGTTGTTTTCAAGAGAATCCCGTACTCGCTGAGGTGGATGTAGCCCTGCATCCACCATTGGCTAGATACCAGAGACGTTGATCAGAAGAGTATATGCAGAACAACGTTTCATCGGGCCTTCGTTTCGCAAAGGGTAGAGCTTCACGTTATGACGATGAAGCTCTATTTTGCTCTGCATTTTGTTTTTATACACATGCCTTAAGATATGGCGCCCCTGGGTGTCATATCTTATGCACGGAGGGAGGGGGAGGGTGTTGAAGAGTCGAAGACCTCAGATACTCATTGGGTTCTCTCTTAGCGTACTCGTCGCGCCTCTACTTTTTAGTGGATGTTTTTCACAAATTCTGCCAAATCTCTTGTCAATATGGAGTGATTTCGTTGTCCAGGTTTGGGCCCAGCATCTCCAAGATTTTCCATGTGTAAATTATGTATCTTTTTACCCTATGTTCCTTGGAACATAGGGGAAAATTCTTTGTACATTTTCCATCTCGGCAGTTTTACCTGCCTTGAAGGGTCGTCAGTATGCAGCAGTATTCCAGCCTATAGAGAGCAAGTGACTTAATATCATTGACTCGGCATCTCTTGTCTTGCCACATAATATATCATTAAGGGAAAGATACACGAAGCGTTTTAGTTATCTCGCTACAGGTATTTAGTGATGGTCTCCTTGAAGCACACACACTTGAGGAATCAAGTGGTCATGTATCAACAGTTGTGGGATCCAATTATACGTCCAGGAGAGACGCAGTGACACACACAATAACAATATCATCTCAAACAGCAGAACACGTCAACATGCTCCAGTTGTTGAAGACTTAATAGGGGAAACTACTTGGAGCCCCTCGGGACATTGTTTCTGTAATATTACGCAAGAATGCAGATGCGATAGAAAAAGTGTGGAAACAGCAACCCTGGAAGGTCATGTCCGGTTCCGTCATACATTCTTTAAAAAAATCATTATGAAGTGAATGTTGCCTTATAGCCCGTACAAAATTACACGACCAAACAATAAAAAGAAAATAGTAAACATCCGGGCCCCGAGGCTGCACTCAGGAAGTGGAAGTGGCGAGGATGTAGAGATATTGACTATGAAACTGTCTTATATTAGGTTTTACAAGCTTGGGAGTGATGAGTATGGCAAGCAGCTCAGTTTGTAAGGTGGAAGCCCAGTTGTTATTGCGAATACACCTACAGTATGGAATAGCAACAATTTGTGCTGAAATTTTGTCCTCATGACTGTGTGTTCGGTCACAATATGAGTGACCTCCCTCAGTCAGCTCGCCCTTTTACCTGCCTGGAGTCGACCTGCCTCTAGGGTGTTCGGGGGTCAACGCCCCCGCGGTCCAGTCCTTGACCAGGCCTCCCGGTGGATGAGGGCTTGATCAACCAGACTGTTACTGCAAAACATTGTAAGACACCACGAATCAAGATAGCAGTGTACGTCTGGTAGTTATTTTTGCAGACACCAAACTCAAGTGAAGATGAGGTACCTTTGCATCAAGATTGATGGACTCGATATATCGACTCCAGGCTGAGAGACTGATTATCTTAAAGTACTCCTAATTTTCCACCATTCTTCTCTGTATTGAACTGAAGAAGCCACTGGCTGGCGAAAAGTTTCCTCAGTAAAGATTCCCAAACCTTGCAAAGGTGTCTCATTCTTTAACTTGTCTCATTTTCAAACCGTTTACATCACAGACTCAAGTAAATTCATTTAAGCTTCGCAGAAGGGTTAATTCTCTGTCTTATTAAACCCACACGCTCCGTACTGACCTTTTCAATATATCACTGAATAAACAATACGCTTATTTTTATGAATGTAATAATATTGACTTTCATGTACGTCGGTTGAAAGAGACGGAGGGTGGGTTGCGTCACTGGGTTGTGTAAGACAGTAAGACTTGTCAGGTTTAGTGTGTGGGGTGGGGGGAGGACGTTGTTTGGCTGACCCTGGTCTTGGTCTTCGGTCTGGGAGAACCACCGATGGACGCTCAAACCGGTAAATTACCGAGTTGCAAGATCACGGTAATTTACATACCTTAGTATGTCGCTTCTCACGATAGATGGTCCGTGACTGGTGAATGTGTACACGCGTCAGATATCGTGTGTATCTTCTGTGTACACACTTATCAGAAAGTAAATGTGTGTGTTTGTGTGGGTATACTCTCACCTAAATGCAGGGGTCGAGTCTCCGCTCCTGGCCCCCGCCTCTCCGCTGGTCGATATTAGGTTCGCTCTCTCCTGGCTTCGTGAGCCCTCTCATACCTATTGACATCCTCCCTTTACCACTTCCCTGTCCAGGTCGTTCCACTTCCTGACTACCCTGAGGCTCAAGAAGTATATACTAACACTCCTGTGATACATCTGTGCTTGTAACTTCCAGCTGTTCCCTCAGGTTCCTATTTCCCCAGCTCTTTAACAACCCTTCCCTGCCTTCGCATTATTCAGGACGTTATTATCATGTCACCCTTGGTCTTTTTGTCCTGTTATGTTTAGCTCCTTTAGCCTCTTGTAGTTCATACCCCTTTGTTTTGGGACTAGTCTCATTGCAAACCTCTACTTTTTTTCCAGTTTCTTGACCAGATAAACAATAGTGTCCAAGAGCTTTCGTGATTTCTCACTCATAACAGTAGTATTTGAGCGATGAAATTGGGAAAGATTCGGGAAATCCCCAGTTTTGGGGATAATCAAAGCTATGGGGAAAATGTTGCATGAGGATAAATGGGGGGGAGGGGAATATTTGTTGAATAGGGAGATTAGTTAAAAACTTGGGGATTGTAAATCCTTTGTAACTGTTTTTATAGTACTTTCCCCATAGTGTTCAGAACATGTCCAAAACACCAGTCATGCTTTCTGACTTTCATATTGCTGAATAGCGAATACGTAGTTGGTGTTATTTACAGTGAACCAGACCTGCCTGCCCTTATGAACTACACCTCCACTCACTGGCTAGATCTGTGACATGCACAGTGTGTATGGCCAGTGAGAAGAGTAAAAGATTAATTAACGTATATTACGACTAAGGATTTATATTAAAATACAAATCCTTAGTCGTGATACATGTTAAGAAGACAATGTGGTTGGATAATATTTTAAATATTTATGTTCCTATTGCATTTATGGTTATGTTGGATTTAACCATGTGGCCTATTTTATAATAAATGTTTTATAGATACAGTCGTTTTTCTCAATACATAAATTCTATTGCAAATGCAGTTATATTAATTACCTGCATATATATATATATATATATATATATATATATATATATATATATATATATATATATATATATAATGCAATAAGATCACAGTAAACAGGTGATATCAAAATATGCAAAACAACCACTGTGAAAGAATAGGGAAATTCCAAGCGCTTTCGTGACTTATCACATTATCAAGGAACTATAAGAGCAATACATCAGAGGAAGGCATATAAAGGGTCGAGACTACACCTCACCATCACATCCCACAACAAAGCAAACAGCTAACGCGCGACGACACCCGACTCTTAAGAAAAGAACACTGCAACAGGCCTGTTGGTCCCAACTAGACATGTCCTTCACGAATCCTGCTGACTGCGATCTTTCTTTGTGTATACCCGCTTGTTTCTGCGTGGTGGATTGATATAAAAAAAATCGCTTGAGAGGTCAGAATATACAGGAGGAGACTGAAATAGCTTGAATCCATGCTTGAGGCTGACTGACGTGCCCGGGCTGGGAAAGAAACATGGCTTGTGAACCAGGCTGCCCAGCTTATGTGGCATTTGTGTGGCCGAGTGGACTAGAGCGCTGCCTGAGAATCTTGACTGTCCTCAGTAGTAGTTTCGAATCCTGCTGTGTGTGTGTGTGTTTTACGTGATCTATTTGGCAACCCAGTTCTTGACATGTTTAATCAGGTGTGGGCTCCATATTGGTACCGCATACTCCAGGATGGGTCTGACATAATGCTGTATATAGGGTCGTAGGTGACTCGGTTCAGGTTCCTAAAAATTATTATTACATTTTCCACGCACACGTGGGTGTGTGGGTTTTTGGGTGAATACTGCCTGGTTACGCTTGTGTCTGTCTG
>NC_091352.1:8678745-8688745 GCF_038502225.1 Cherax quadricarinatus | reverse complement strand
GCGTTGTAATGGGCAATATTGATATGCCTTTGATCTGGAATTTTAGGTAGCCCATGTGATCAAGAAGCATATGCTATATTAATCCCCTTCCCTCTAATGCTACCCCAAGATGGCTGATGTGGATATTGCATTTCCTTTAGTGTCTGTGTATATGCAGACATGACCAAAAGCTCCAGCTGTGGGTCATCATATGACAGACCCGCGTCAGGAAACACTTGTCATGTTTCCTGACAAAACCTAATCAATCCTACGTACGATTATGCAGATAACCTGAATACTTTCAATGAATACATTGCCATTATTGAATTGTTGTATTATAATTGTTACCTAGAATAAGATAATATTCCTTTCATTATGGTTTATGCTAGGCAAATTTAATATTGAAACTAATTATAGATTACATTAATATAAGTTATGCATTTCCTGGTTTTAAAATAACTTGTTTACAGTGATTTTTGGCAGTGAAGAGTGTTGGCGTCCTTTTATACAGACGAGCTTGACGGAAGCTCATCAATTTTGTTTGTGGTGTCACGCTGTCCTCAAGGTTACTAGAAGATTGTTCCTGGGATCATCTTCCCCGAGGTCTGGTGCCGGGGGGCGGGGGGAAGGTTGTTGACATATTTTTCAGTGAAGCTGTTGATGCTCGCTGCACTCAGTCTGACGTCAGCACCATAACTCAGCTGATAACAAACCAGTCAAGTTTCATCATGAAGACAGACCTATGTCTGTTATTTCCCTCATGTTTGACGGATGAACGTTAGTCTTGGGCTCTTTATGTTTAAGCATGGTATCTTTTAGTGTATCTACTGATATTATTCGCAAAAGGACCCCCAGTAGAAGTGAGTTTTTATCTGACTTTTTAGGAGTTGTTGGAGATTTAAAATTCAAGTTATAGAAGCTGGAGGAATTTGGAAGTTAAAATTGAATGTTGGAGAGAGCAAGGTAAAGAGGAAAAGTGGAAGTATAAAGAATGCAAGAGGGGTGGACAAATTGGAATAATGAAGTACAGAGGCAAGCAAACGGAGATGGGGAAGGGATTAAATTTAATAACAGGGCGTAGTTAAACAAGATGGGTTGATGTACTGGAGCAAAGTGGACAGTGATACACCAAACCAAGAAGATAGTTGATGTACCTAACCAAGATCAGGAAGACAGGATAATATCTTCATCCAAGGAAGTCACTGAGGACTTATCGAAAGCCAAGTTAAGCCTCAACCTCCTTCAGCAAATTCAGGCCAAACTATGTAACGAAATAATGCCATGGCAAAGTCCTACCTCCTCAGCCAAGTCACGCTTCCTGCGGCGAAGTTGCTCGCGAGCTTGGACCAGAAGTGTAATAGCGGTTTCAGACCAGGTTTTCCAAGTTTTCAAGTTTTGTAAACAGGGTGACGGGAGGGAGTGATATTTTTTTTAAGTTTGTGCCAGCAACGTTAGATTGCAGCTCTTTTGCCTGATATATTTTCAATATTTACCTTAGCGGACAGTATTGGTGTTGATAGCAATGAGTGACAGTGCTAATTAGTAACTGTTATATAAATAACCACTAATTATTAGTTTAATATTACTGCCAAGTCTACTACTACAACCTACTAGTATATTACTATTTTTATCTTACTGCTACAGTAGGACTATTTTCTTTATAAATAACACTGTTTTGGTTTTGCCAGACTATTAAAACTATTATGTATGCTACTAACACCCAAAGCCACTAGTTTCCCATCCGTAGCTTCGTCAGTCATGATGTTCTGGTATATAGTTTGAGCCGGTCACCACAGCCAGTCTTGCAATGAAGAGCGCGAAGGAATATAAAAGTTTTCAGTTAAAAATTGGTATATATATTTGCAATTCCCCAGATATTTGAAGGGAGCCGAAAAGCTTTGGATTATTGCTGCTTATTGAGCTTTCAGTGTGGTTATTGCATCACTGCTTTCCGTTGGAGGTATTGGCACCGTCTATCAACACTACAGTCACTCCTTCTGCAATTACTAATGACATCTAAATAATTACTGCTACATTTACTGCTATAGTGACAACCAACATATGAAATACTTGTAATAAAGTTGGTAGAATTACTGACAATATGTAAAGTAAAAGGACACAAGTGCAACTAATGTGATATTTTTATTGTGGCAACGTTTCGCTCTCCAGGAGCTTTGTCAAGCCGTTACAAACAGTACATGGACACAGTGGGAGCCACTCACCAAGGATTTTCTATACAAAACCAGACAAATACTCAAACGCACTAGAGAAGGGAAGAAACTTCTGTATTTGTTACCCAGCAACCCTAAACCAGCACACATGTATGGTTTACCAAGACCCATAAACATAATATTCCTCTCAGACCAATCACGTCAGGTATAGGCAGTGCACCACACAAACTTGCCGGAGTTCTTGGCAGTTTGGACGTGACTTCCCTCTTCGCTAAAGTACCTACCACTAAAGTCATCGAGGTTCTACGACGTAAAGTCAATCAGGACCTTAATCTTCCTCTACCTCCCGGAGATTTTGTTGACTTGATTGAACTCTGTGTTAATTTCAACTGTTTTTCTTACAATAACAAGCTCTACAAACAAACCTACGGCATGGGAATGGGGTCCCCCATCAGTGCCGTCCTAGCCAACTTATACATGGAACACCTAGAGTCCGAACACTTCGCCAACATCATCCCTTCAAGCGTCACTTGGTTACGTTACGTGGACGACGTCCTCGTAATAACTCCCAAACGTTTTGGTGTACGGAATCTTCAGGCAAGGCTCAACGCAGTTGAACCGGCGATCCAGTTTACACTAGAAGAAAAGTCCAATGACAAGCTACCTTTCCTCGACGTCCTCATTCACAAAGTAGACAACCTAAGATTTCAAGTTTATCGGAAACCTACCAATAAAAATGATCTCACACACTTCTATTCCAGTCAAGATACTAGGGCCAAAAGAGGCATCATCATCGGATTTTTCCTGAGAGCATAATACCGAATTTGTAGTCTTGAGTTTCTTGACGAGGAATGTACATACATTCACCAAACCTTCAATGATTTACATTTTCCTTCCTTTTTCATCAAAGACTGCAAGAAAAGAGCTCTTCAGATCATTAATTCTCCAGGCACCAACACCACTCCTAACAAAGTTATAATTCTTCCCAACAGCCAGGTTGCACTGAACGTCTCAAAAGTACTTTCACAAGCTAACACCAGAGTCGCCATCGCTTCCAGCACCTCAATAAAGGATCTAACCAGAACAAAACCCAAGCACCACGAACCAGTCAACGCAGGGGTTTACACTAAAGCCTGTGGAGGCTGTGACAAGATCTACGTAGGTGAAACAGCAAGAAACCTCGACACCCGCCTCAATGAACACATTTACGCATGTAGGAACGATAACTTGAACAACGCCTGTGTACAACACTGAAATTCCACCAATCATCTCATGAAATTCAGGGACGCCCAATTAGTGATCAAAGAAACTAACTTCCGCAGACGCAAGTGTCTTGAATCTTCACTAATAGCAGTTTCTAATACAATTAAACAAAACAAAGGCAGCTTCACCATCTCTGAAGTCTTAGCAAGAATCCTCCTGAAAACAGTAAACCCTGCCATCACATAGTCTCTCCTGTTATACTACACATAGCACATTAAATTGAAACAGGCCTTCTCTATCTAGCCTCCAACAGAAATATTTGTCTAACCTATTTTTGTTACCCAAGTTATAGCTTTTATATCCTTTTACTCTTGTGCGAGTTAATTATTCTACCATATTGTATTACTACTACTACTACTACTACATCTTATCTCACTACTACTACTACTACGCTTTAAGAAGAGGTATGATAAAGCTCAGGGAGCGGGAAGAGTGACCGGGTAGAAGCCAGTTGAAGAAGCGGGGCCAGGAGCTGTGATTCAACCCCCGCAACCACAACTAGGTGAGTACACACTCACACACCCACACCCACCCACCCACACACACACACTCACACACACACACACATACACATATATATATATATATATATATATATATATATATAATATATGTATGTATATATATATATATATATATATATATATATATATATATATATATATATATATATAATAGCTTCTGCTGCAATGGCAATTTTTGTTCTACAATTACTTTGAAAACTACCTTAATAATAATAGTGACGTCACATATTACAAGCACATCCTACCTGGAGTGTCATGCAGCCACCACATAGTTCTTGCCGCAGCTTAAAGGTTTCTTGTTCTTTGGTTCGTCCGGTGATTCAGGGAGTCGCACACATCCTTCCCCTACCGCGTTTCTTAACTCAGGTAATCCATCATATTTTTTTCCCTAGTTCCTTCTGTCTTCCCTACTCCTTACTTCAGTTTTCCCCTCTCCTTCCTCCATCCCTTCTTCCTATCCAAAAGGAGTTCTGTATATTATATATATTTTTTGTGGGGGGGGAGGGGGGTTAAGGTAATGAAGCCTGAGAGTGGTCGCTTATTGTTCAGAGTTTTTTGTATAGAGTCCCGGTACTCAAAAAGTTGCAGACGTGGATTAATTGTTTCTATCTTTGTATATCTGCATTTAAATACTTGTTCCTCCTGTGACATTCTAACATTTTGTGGTGTTTCAGTATACAGTGATTTGCTATATTGCGCTGTAATTTGCTGTAATTTACAATAATGCTACAATTGCTATAATTTATGGCTATTTTCTTTAAATAATTGACTCTTGTGGGATCCAGACTATTTGGTCACAGATGTGGTTTCTGATTGCGCCTTCCTCATGAGTAGCAGTGAGGTCCTCCTCTTTTCAGTGCATTTATACACCCTTCTTTATTGAATGATATTTTTCGTACTATATTCGCTACAGAAGTTTATATATTTTTTTTCCTCCCTGCAAGCGTGTTGTCGGTTTATTTCACGAAGCTTTTGTGTGTATTGTCAAGAAACATTTTTGGGGTTGTTGAAGTTTCCTTGCAACCTTAAATTCTTTTGTTTACAGCGTATTGGGGGAGACACCAGCGGGTCTCCTTGAAACATTTTGTGGCTTTGTTGCCTCCATGATGTTATCTGCAAGAATGTTTTCTTCCTGTCTCTTACGTGTGTGTGTGGGGGGGAGGGGTTGTTGCCCATTAAATGTGGCTTCAAAGACTGTCCCTGGCAGCTTTGTGGAGGAGATGGTTGAGGGAGGGAGGAGATAATGCAGAGTGGGATAAAGGGGAAAAAGTGTGGAGGGGATAGGTAGGAAAGAAAGGGAAGATGATAGGGTAGAAAGAATGAGGGGGGGGATAGGGATAGAGAGAGGTTGGGGGGGGTAAAATTAGTGGAGGTGACTCGTTTCTTAGTGACAAAACGTTCAGCTCTCAACCCACAGAACTTGTGTTGGATTGTGAGCGAAATGAAGAGTATTGGCAAGTCTCCTTAAAACTGCTGCCTCTGTTTACCTTGCAGCGAATATGTTGTTGTGGATCACATCCCGGAGGAGAGGACTGAAAGACCCGAAAGGAAATAAGCCACTTGTTGTTAATCCTAGCAAAGTCGTCGTTATCGAGGATGATGCCGAGTGAGCGCAGGTTCCCTGTTTCCCCTCCCTCTTCTTTTTCCCCACTTAGTCATTCATTCTCTTTTCTAACTTCATATTACCTCGACCCTCAATACTCTACGGCATTACGTGGGCCAAAACGACATGGGTTCGAATCCACTGCTAGTCGCAGTGTTATTGATTAATACCACTCGTTCGTGGTTACAGTAATATATGCTGCTCGTGAGGCTAGTACACCAAATGGGAAGTAGAATGAAATTAGCTCAAAGGCACCGACACCACCATATGTCCTAGGATGACGGTAAAACACATAGCTCTGCTGGGTGCGTCATTCTTGTAGGATTGCTTGATTCCGTAGGTTAGAGCATCATTTGTGATTTTTGCTCAACATTAAGGTGGGCCAAAACGACATGGGTCCGAATTCTCAGCTAGTCGCACTGTTATTGATTAACACTACTCGCTCGTGGTTACAATATATATATATATATATATATATATATATATATATATATATATATATATATATATATATATATATATATATATATATATATATATATATATATATATAAAATGTAGTGCCGAATAGACAGAACTTGCGATCTTGGCTTAAATAGCAACGCTTCTCTTGCCATATAAGACAAGCGAAAATTTGTGTATGCGATAATTTCGCCAAAATCATTCTGAACCTAACGAAAAAAATATATTTCACTGTGTTTGTTTAGTATTAAATTATGTTAAAAAAATCTAAAACATATATATAGTTGGGTTACGCTAAAATAAATTGTTCTTGTTATAATAAGGTTAGGTAAGTTTTCTAAGGTTCTTTTGGTTGAAAATTAAAAGTTTTTACATTAACATTAATGAAAAAATATATCTTTAAACGTATAAGAGAAATTTTTAGAAAGGACTTAATTTTAAATGAGTTCTTGTTAATTGACCAGTTTTACATATTCGGCAAGACATACAGATATATATATATATATATATATATATATATATATATATATATATATATATATATATATATATATATATATATATATATATATATATATATATATATGCAATAAGATCACAGTAAACAGGTGATTTCAAAATATGCAAAACAACAACTTTAAAAGATTTATCAATTACATTTCTTGGGTATTTTAAATCATTACCTATTTCATAAATTTTGGATATTTCCTCATCTATGAACTCAGGACTACAAATTCGTAAAGCTCTCAAAAACATTGATGAGAAAACAGACAGTTTGACTCTACCTTGATGCGAGGAATAATAGTGGACATAGGAACAGTTATTTGTAGGTTTTCTGTAAATTTTAAATTTGAATTCATTATTACCCTTAATAATTAAAACATCTAGAAAAGGCAATGAGTTATTTTCTTCAAACTCGACAGTAAAGTTTATAGAATGGGCTAAGCTATTTAATAAGCTTATGCCCAAAAATGTAGATATACACCATTTTCTTGGAAAATTAAATAGCTTAGCCCATTCTATAAACCTTACTGTTGAGTTTGAAGAAAATAACTCATTGCCTTTTCTAGATGTTTTAATTATTAAGGGTAATAATGAATTCAAATTTAAAATTTACAGAAAACCTACAAATAACTGTTCCTATGTCCACTATTATTCCTCGCATCAAGGTAGAGTCAAACTGTCTGTTTTCTCATCAATGTTTTTGAGAGCTTTACGAATTTGTAGTCCTGAGTTCATAGATGAGGAAATATCCAAAATTTATGAAATAGGTAATGATTTAAAATACCCAAGAAATGTAATTGATAAATCTTTTAAAGTTGCTAGAAACACTTTTTATAATCCAAAAAGGGGCAACCAGCCTTATTCAACTAAAAATATGTTGTTAGGTAAGACACATATGCAACAGTTAGGTATCTTTATTATGAAACGTTTCGCCTACACAGTAGGCTTCTTCAGTCAAGTACAGAAAAGTTGATAGAAGCAGAAGATACTTGAAGACGATGTAATCAGTCCATCACCCTTAAAGTTTTGAGGTGGTCAGTCCCTCAGTCTGGAGAAGAGCATTGTTCCATAGTATGAAACAATATTGTTTTATACTATGGAACAATGCTCTTCTCCAGACTGAGGGACTGACCACCTCAAAACTTTAAGGGTGATGGACTGATTACATCGTCTTCAAGTATCTTCTTCTTCTATCAACTTTTCTGTACTTGACTGAAGAAGCCTACTGTGTAGGCGAAACGTTTCATAATAAAGATACCTAACTGTTGCATATGTGTCTTACCTAACTACCTGTCGGTATTTTATACCATTTAAATGTAAAAATATGTTAGTTCTCCCTTACCATGAAAACTTGGTTGATATGCCTTCTCTTCTTAAGACTTTTAATATTAAAGTTGTATTCAAAAATCTTGATACAGTAAAAAAACTTTTGATAAAGAATTCCCCCCAAAATGCTGATGGATGTGTCTATAAGATTCCTTGTAAAATTTGCGATAAAGTTTATTACGGTCAAACTGGTAAAAATCTCGAACTAAGATTAAAACAACATAAATATAGCATTAGAACTGGACAAGATTCCAATGCTCTATTTATTCATGTAAGAGATTTTAACCATCCAATTGATTTTCAAAAAGTTGAGAAAGTAGTATCAAGCAAGTCCATGGTTGACAGGAATATAATTGAATCTTGTTTCATAAAAAGCAGTTTTGACAATAATATGAATATTTCCTTTGGTTTATATAAATTAGATCCATTTATAATTAATAGAATTTGGGAAGAATTTAATAATACACTGGACAAATAATAATTTTTAAATAAATAGCTTGGGGGTGAGTTTTGCAAAGGACCTATCCAAGTTGGCTCGCCGCGCGTCACGTGTTTAACCGTTGTGGGATCTGATAGTGAGGTGCTGGCCGGACCCCTTATATAGCTTCCTTGGATGCTTCACTTTCATAGTTCCTTGATAATGTGAGTAGTCACGAAAGCGCTTGGAATTTCTCTATTCTTTCAGAGTGGTTGTTTTGCATATTTTGAAATCACCTGTTTACTGTGATCTTATTGCATATATATATATATATATATATATATATATATATATATATATATATATATAGAGAGAGAGAGAGAGAGAGAGAGAGAGAGAGAGAGAGAGAGAGAGAGAGAGAGAGAGAGAGAGAGAGAGAGAGAGAGAGAGAGAGAGAGAGAGAAAGGTACCACCTCTAGAACTGTCCTAGGGACCCTCATTCTCAGAGATAAGAATAAACTTGCTTCTGGGAAAACTCAAGGTTCTTCTTGAAGCTGCTTGAGAATTTTCTCCTACCACCCCCCATATTTCAAGTATGTTTTGTTTAAAGACAAAATACATTGGCCAAAAATACATTCACAAAAAATACAACAGAAAGTAAAACAACATAGGTAACTCAGACCTACATCTCGAAATCTTCGTCCAGCTCCCCTGCGGTGGGCTGCGTGCCCAGAATGCTGCAGGCATTTCCTCTCTGGATCGCAACACTGAGTCTCTGAAAGAAGAAGCTGGTGGCCCTGTGGTCCTTGGTTTCTATGATGAGCTTCTCACTCAGCTCTTTGAGGAACTTTAGAGCACACTTTCCCCATGCTCCAAGGGCCTCCGACCCTATTGGAATGAAGTTATAGCAAGGGGAAAGGTCTTCATATTTTCGGATCTTCTGGATCTTCCTGTGGCTGGCATCCCACCCCCTTTCACTACGGAGTATGGAAAGTAGGTGTCTGCCAATGTGGTGGCACAGGTGTAGTCCCAGGCAATCTGCTTTCCATCCTTTCAAGGTAGCATAGTGGCTCCATCAGGACTGACTTCTGACTTCCATCGGACCTCTGCACTTGAGGTTCCCGTTGAGCTGGGCAACGGGCTGTGGCGAGACTTCTCTTTATGGTGTCATTGACCTCCTCATGTCTGGCATACTTCCTTTTTGCTGTGTGACACACGAGACTATGAAGTCCGAATTGATAAGCTGTCGCCCTGCCGCAAATACACCTATGTTCGGTGAGGATGGGGGCGGCTAGGCGAAGAGCAACACCAATCCGAATGGCCTGCGGGTCGAGACGGGTACCCAGGGAGGAATTGGGAACAGCTAACAGGAAATCTCCTGAGTGTGGTGCCTTCACTGCCAGGAGACGAGCTTTGTCCTTTCCTGAAGCATTGGAGAGCACTGTGTTGGCGATTTTTTCCATGATCGGTTTGTCCCAGTGGGACTGTTTGTGCTCTTTGGAGGAGATGGTCTACTGGAGGAGTCCGTAAGGGTGTCCCACCGAGTCGCTGCTTCAGTAAACCAATATATATATATATAATATATATATATATATATATATATATATATATATATATATATATATATATATATATATATATATATATATATATATATATATATATATATATATATATATATATACATATATATATATATATATATATTTATATATATATATATATATATATATATATATATATATATATA
>NC_091352.1:8658745-8673745 GCF_038502225.1 Cherax quadricarinatus | reverse complement strand
TAAACTGTGAAGCTTAGTTTCTCTAGTTTAGTGAAGAGTTAGGATCCATGCTAGTGTCTCGAGTTTAGCGAAGAGTTGGGATTTATGCTAGTGTCTCGAGTTTAGTGAAGAGTTGGGATTTATGCTAGTGTCTCGAGTTTAGTGAAGAGTTGGGATTTATGCTAGTGTCTCGAGTTTAGTGAAGAGTTGGGATTTATGCTAGTGTCTCGAGTTTAGTGGAGAGTTGGGATTTATGCTAGTGTCTCGAGTTTAGTGAAGAGTTGGGATTCTGATATATAATTTCGCCACTTGCAGGAGGGTATAGCTTTCATTTTTTGTTTTGGTAAAGTGTATTTGTATTATGTAACCAAAATCTTTCAATGTTTGTTGAATGACCCGTGTGTGTTTTCGGTATATAGTTTCAAATTAAGGAAAACAAATTAGATAATTCATGGATAATTCTAATCACTCTAGTTTATAAACGATAATAGAGAGATTACCTTGAGTGACAGGTATAGTACAAGTTACAAAAACCTCTTTGATATTCCCTCGTGCCCGAATCAACCTGAGTAAAAATTGAGTGTAGATAAATGGTTCAAAGAACTGACATGATTATGAATTAGGCACTTGTGCAACACTTAAGGATTTTTATTGTGGAAAACTTTTAACCAACCAATGGCTTCCTCAGTCCAATACAGAGAAGAATGGCTGAAGATCAGGAGTCGATGTGATCAGTCCATCAATCTTTTCAGGACTAGTAAGCCCAACAATTTGGAAGTCTGTGTCAGAAAATTCCAAAGGTTCCCTATCTGCCAAATTCTCCAAAGCTAATGTTGAAATGCACATCTTTTCCTTAATGTGATTCAGGACAGCAATATTCTGTGTTCAAATACATTTTAAAACCTACTTGCTGATTTTTCTTTTTAATTCATCCTCCTGTACTTGTCTCCATTATTTTTTCCTCCCGTATAATGCACGATAGGTTTTAATCCTCTTCATTTAGACATAACTGTTGTACCAAGAATGTTTCAATAATCTTTGCACATCTAAATGCATGTCTGCTAAAATAATCAGTTAACTTATATTAAATTATATTATTTTATATGTTTATAAATAAATTTGTAGCTCTTAAACTAAATTTTGTCCAAAATGTTGTGCATCATACCGACTTTCTGATTACTGAATATTTTGTAATGATGTGATTGGAGATAATGTAATATATTTTTAAGCCTAATTATTTTTTTTGTTCTAGATCTCAGGCTTCAAAGGTAATCTAGACACCCCCAATCACTTTTAAGCCAAATAAATCATGATTTTATTTTATGTTAGGTCTCCGCAAGTCATCTGAACGTCACTGACATTTCAGGTGTCCATCTGCGGGTCGGACATGAACCTGTGGAAATGGAATGACATGGCTCGTGTCCGAGGCAGACTTCCCTTCATCCCAGGTCAGTGTTGACGTGTGTAATAACATATATGTACTCATCTGTATGTGGTTACAGGTGTGTGCACTCACCCATACTCACGAATATATGCTTGCAGGGGTCGAGTCACAGCTCCTGGCCTGTGTGTGTGTGCGCGCATTTGTGTGCGAAGTGTTTTTTTGTGTATGTGGGGCGGGTGTGGGTAGTTTGGTGGGTAAGCGAAATTACATATTATTGTAACGGCTTGATAAAGTTCCTGGAGAGCGAAACGTTGCCACAAAAAAGGTCACATTAGTTGCATTTGTGTAATTTCAATTAACTTCTTTATTTTAGAGAAATTTTTCTCACCTACGATCGTTTCAGCTGTTCCACTGTTCAGTTCATTTGTTCATGTTTCTATAACTACCAAGACTTTTCTTACCCCAATTCTCCACTAGGTCACGAGGCGACAGGGCAGGTGGTGGAGGTGGGATCACAGGTGAAGGAGGTGCAGGTGGGACAGCGGGTAGCTGTGGAGAACCACTTCTACTGTGGCACTTGTTACCAGTGTAAGGTTAGCATGTGTAACGACGGTGACAAATAGCTGGGTGTCTAGGTATCGAAGTGGGTGCCTGGGCATCCAGGAGGGTGTCTGGACATCCAGGTGGGTGTCTGGGCATGCAGGTGGGTGTCCGCGCATCCAGGTGGGTGTCTGTGCATCCATGTGGGTGTCTGGGAATCCAGGTGGGTGTCTGGGAATCCAGGTGAGTGTCTGGGCATACCAGAGGGTGTCTGGGCATCCAGGTGGTGTCTGAGCATCCAGGTGGATGTCTGGGCATCCATTTGCGTTCTGGCCATCCAGCAGGGTGTCTGGGCATCAAGGCGGGTATCTGGAAATCCAGGTTGGTGTCTGGGTATATAGGTGGGTGTCTGGGTATCCAGGTGCTTGTCTGGGTATCCAGAAGGGTGTCTGGGCATCCATTTGCCCTTTGGGCATCCAGTAGGGTGTCTGGGTATCCAGGTGGGTATCTGGGCATCCAGGTGGGTGTTTGGGCATCCAGGTGGGTGTCTTGGCATCCAGGTGGGTGTCTGGGCATCCAGGTAAGTGTCTGGGCATCCAGGTCGGTGTCTGGGCATACAGGTGGGTGTCTGGGCATCCAGGAGGATGTCTGGGCATCTAGGTGGATGTCTGGGCATCCAGGTGAGTGTCTGAACATCCAAGTGGGTGTCTGGACATCCAGGTGGTGTCTGGGCATCCAGGTGCTTGTCTGGGTATCCAGGAGGGTGTCTGGGCATCCAGGTGGGTGTCTTGGCATCCAGGTGGGTGTCTGGGCATCCAGGTAAGTGTCTGGTCATTCAGGTCAGTGTCTGGGCATCCAGGTCGGTGTCTTGGCATCTAGGTGGGTGTCTGGGCATCCAGGTAAGTGTCTGGTCATTCAGGTCAGTGTCTGAGCATCCAGGTCGGTGTCTAGGCATACAGGTGGGTGTCTGGACGTCCAGGTGGATGTCTGGGCATCTAGCTGGATGTCAGGGCATCCAGGTAAGTGTCTGAAAAAAAAAGTGGGTGTCTGGAGATCCAGGTAGAGTCTGGGCATCCAAGTGGGTGTCTGGGCATCCAGGTGGGTGTCTGGGCATCCAGGTCGGTGTCTAGGCATACAGGTGGGTGTCTGGGCATCCAGGTGGGTGTCTGGGCATCTAGCTGGATATCTGGGAATCCAGGTGAGTGTCTGAACATCCAAGTGGGTGTCTGGGTATCCAGGTGGGCGTCTGGGTATATAGGTAGGTGTCTGGGCATCCAGGTGGGTGTCTGGGCATCCAGGTGGGTGTCTGGGCATCCAGGTGGGTGTCTTGGCATCCAGGTACTTGTCTGGGTATCCAGGAGGGTGTCTGGGCATCCAAGTGGGTGTCTTGGCATCCAGGTGGGATGTCTGGGCATCCAGGTGGGTGTCTGAGCATCCAGGTGGGTGTCGGGGCATCCAGGTGGGTGTCTGTACATCCAGGTGGGTGTCTTGGCATCCAGGTGGGGTGTCTGGGCATCCAGGTGGGTGTCTCGGAATCAAGGTGGGTGTCTGGGCATCCAGGTACTTGTCTGGGAATCCAGGAGGGTGTCTGGGCATCCAGGTGGGTGTCTTGGCATCCAGGTGGGGTGTCTTGGCATCCAGGTGGGTGTCTGGGCATCCAGGTGGGTGTCTGGGCATCCAGGTGGGTGACTGGGCATCCAGGTGGGTGTTTGGGCATCCAGGTGGGTGTCTGGGCATCGAGGAGGGTGTCTGGGCATCCAGGTGGGTGTCTGGGCATCCAGGTGGGTGTCTGGGCATCCAGTTGGGGTGTCTGGGCATCCAGGTGAATGTCTGGGCATCTAGGTGGGTGTCTGGGCATCCAGGTGGGTGTCTGGGCATCCAGGTGGGTGACTGGGCATCCAGGTGGGTGTTTGGGCATCCAGGTGGGTGTCTGGGCATCCAGGTGGGTGTTTGGGCATCCAGGTGGGTGTCTGGGCATCGAGGAGGGTGTCTGGGCATCCAGGTACCCAGGAGGGGTGTCTGGGCATCCAGGTGGGTGTCTGGGAATCCAGTTAGGGTGTCTGGGCATCCAGGTGAATGTCTGGGCATCTAGGTGGGTGTCTGGGCATCCAGGTGGGTGTCTGGGCATCCAGGTGGGTGTCTGGGTATCCAGGTGGGTGTCTGGGCATCCAGATGGGTGTCTGGGCATCCAGGTGGGGTGTCTGGGCATCCAGGTGGGTGTCTGGGCATCTAGGTGGG
The DNA here is from genome assembly GCF_038502225.1 of Cherax quadricarinatus. NCBI lineage: Eukaryota > Metazoa > Arthropoda > Malacostraca > Decapoda > Parastacidae > Cherax > Cherax quadricarinatus. The sequence continues at coordinate 8,669,604 of NC_091352.1, read as the reverse complement.
TGTCTGGGCATCCAGATACTTGTCCGGGTATCCAGGAGGGTGTCTGGGTATCCAGGTGGGTGTCTTGGCATCCAGGTGGGATGTCTGGGCATCCAGGTGGGTGTCTGGGCATCCAGGTGGGTGTCTGGGCATCCAGGCGGGTGTCTGGGCATCCAGGTGGGTGTCCTGGCATTCAAGTGGGGTGTCTGGGCGTCCAGGTGGGTGTCTTGGCATCCAGGTGGGGTGTCTTGGCATCCAGGTGGGTGTCTGGGCATCCAGGTGGGTGGCTGGGCATCCAGGTACTTGTCTGGGAATCCAGGAGGGTGTCTGGGCATCCAGGTGGGTCTGTCTGGGCGTCCAGGTGGGTGTCTTGGCATCCAGGTGGGGATACTTGTCTGTCTTGGCATCCAGGTGGGTGTCTGGGCATCCAGGTGGGTGTCTGGGCATCCAGGTGGGTGTCTGGGCATCCAGGTGGGGTGTCTTGGCATCCAGGTGGGTGTCTGGGCATCTAGGTGGGTGTCTGGGCATCCAGATACTTGTCTGGGTATCCAGGAGGGTGTCTGGGCATCCAGGTGGGTGTCTTGGCATCCAGGTGGGATGTCTGGGCATCCAGGTGGGTGTCTGGGCATCCAGGTGGGTGTCGGGGCATCCAGGTGGGTGGCTGGGCATCCAGGTGGGTGTCTTGGCATCCAGGTGTGGTGTCTGGGCATCCAGGTGGGTGTCTGGGCATCAAAGTGGGTGTCTGGGCATCCAGGTACGTGTCTGGGAATCCAGGAGGGTGTCTGGGCATCCAGGTGGGTGTCTGGGCGTCCAGGTGGGTGTCTTGGCATCCAGGTGGGGTGTCTTGGCATCCAGGCGGGTGTCTGGGCATCCAGGTGGGTGTCTGGGCATCCAGGTGGGTGTCTGGGCATCCAGGTGGGTGTCTGGGCATCCAGGTGGGTGTCTGGGCATCGAGGAAGGTGTTTGGGCATCCAGGTGGGTGTCTGGGCATCCAGGTGGGTGTCTGGGCATCCAGGTGGGGTGTCTGGGCATCCAGGTGGGTGTCTGGGCATCTAGATGGTGTCTGGGCATCCATGTGGGTGTCTGGGCATCCAGGTGGGTGTCTGGGCATCCAGGTGGGTGTCTGGGCATCCAGGAGGGTGTCTGGGCATCCAGGTGGGTGTCTGGGCATCCAGGTGGGTGTCTGGGCATCCAGGTGGGGTGTCTGGGCATCCAGGTGGGTATCTGGGCATCTAGGTGGGTATCTGGGCACCCAGGTGGATGTCTGGGAGTGATCTTGGGTTTCCGGTGTAACTTCTTATGAATAAAAAATAATGTGGAAGAAGCAAATTAACTGAATAATATAATTTTAATAATTAGAATGTATTATTGAGTATATACATTATAGAGTATATACGTTATCGAGTATATACGTTATAGATTATATACGTTATAGAGTATATACGTTATAGAGTATATACGTTATAGAGTATATACGTTATCGAGTATATACCTTATAGAGTATATACCTTATAGAGTATATACCTTATAGAGTATATATGTTATAGAGTATATACGTTATAGATTATATACGTTATAGAGTATATGCGTTATAGAGTATATATGTTATAGAGTATATATGTTGTAGAGTATATACGTTATAGAGTATATACGTTATAGAGTATATACGTCATAGAGTATATACGTTATAGATTATATACGTTATACAGTATTTACATTATAGAGTATATACGTTATATATCAAGCAAATAACTGGTACACTTCCACTGACATTCAGTTTTAACTAAATGAAAGCTTAAGTTCAGTTGTTGCTCCAAGGAGTTAGAGCTAGTCTTCCCATTCTCGTATCATACCAGATTGTGTTTCATTCCCCGGTCCCTGAATGAACGTAACCAGTTCAGTATTTCTCCAGTCATACAGTAGTAATAATATTGGAATCAATATTATATTTCTGTTACTACTTGAACACTGGTATTGTTAAGAGAGATACCGAGGAGTGACCCTTGTAGGTTAAACGCTCTCCGGGAAATTTATAATAATAATGTGTTGCAGGATGGTCGTGGTGATATATGTCAGAGGATGAGGCAGTATGGTCACGGGCGAGGCTGTGACCAGGGTGGCTGCTGCCAGTACTCGTGTGTTCCAGCTCGTTACTGCTTCATACTCACCAAGAACCTCACACCTGATCAAGCTGTTCTCCTAGAACCCATGGGTATGGCATTTATTATAGCCATGAGACTGATAGAGGGGAAAAATTATAGAGTCACAGGTGGAGAAGAAAGAGATGGAAGAAAAAGATGGTACAGGAACACCGACGTGGGAAAGGAGATGATAGGACACAGATATAAGAGAAAGAAAATGTAAAGGACACAGATGGAGAAAGATATGGAAGAAGGGCACATGTGAAGGAGAAAGTTGGTAGAACACAGGTGAAGGAGAAAGTTGGTAGAACACAGGTGGAGGAGAAAGAGCTGGTAGGGCAGGTTGGAAGAGAAAAATATGGTAAAAGGGCACATGAGGAGGAGAAACAAACAGTAGAAGGAAGGTGTTGTAAGACCAAGTAGGCATATGGATTATTAATAAGGTAGTACTAAACCCGTAAGGGTCATACCGTGCCTGTGACATGGGAGGGAGGGGGGGGGGGGCTAATCATGTTTGATGTGAAGAAGGAAAAAGTAGATAAAACATCTAGTCAATCCATTACCTGAAGCGTGTACCGGGGTCAGCGCCCCACTGCCTGGTCCATGACCAGGCCTCGCAGTGGATCAGGACCTCATCAACCAGGCTTATAACCTGTTATTAGCTATAATTTTCAGTCTCAACAAACTCAAATTGCAATGTTTAAATTGTTTTCAAGTTGTTATAGTAAGGAGCAAAATATAACACATGGATTACTTTGTTTTATACAACACAATCACATTAATATTGTGTAATAATTTGTTCATGGTTTACAAAACCGTGAGTAATTACGAGTAAATAAGACACGTACAACACATGGGTTGCACAACAAACATGACTGGACTAGCTAGGCATAGAATTTCGCAAAATATTAATTAGAACATTGAGTAAGGTGGGAGTGAGGACACCTGCCTGTGGGGTTCCTTATCAAAGAAGTCAAGGAAGATAGCGGTGGAACTATCAGTATGCAAGGTGAGAAATGTAATTATGCAATGTTGCACATTCCTTCCATACATGAAACCATGCAACCGAGAAGACAGGAATTGTTTGATTCCATGCATGAGACGATTTAGAATGATCTCTCATATGCTTTACATTATCAGCTAGTATGAGATATTGGGCGAAATACATTTAAATGAACCCAGTCAACAATCATGCAGATACATATATAATATTTTATTATGGTACAGTAAGACTAATCATGAGTTTTTTCTTAAAGTGCTGAAAGTTAAAATTAAAAAAATCGCCCTTCGGGGAGAGCTCCCCATTCTTCCTGGGATAAAACGAGATTTGCCAATCTCTCCCATTCCCCTTACGAGTTTTGTGTTTTCTATGACTATAATGATCACAGAAAGCTCTAAATCCGTACGGGTTATTCAACTCTGGTGTACTAAGAGTGAGAATTGTGGTGTACAGGTGTGGCACACAACGCAGTAGAGAACATCAGTGTGGAAGGAGAAGATGTTCTGGTGTTGGGCTGTGGACCTGTAGTACTCCTCGTCATTGGCGTCGCCAAGGCATTGGGTACTTATGAAAAATATTCGTTTTCAAACTAACCTTATTGTATTAATTATTAGAATATTCCATATAATATATATTAAATAGCCACGAATGTCTAAATACTTTCATCACTTCTCATATAGTCTCGTATTTGGTAACCATTAATAATTAATGTACTTGAAGTTTTGGCTGGGAAATCTGACAATCAAATTTAGTAAACGTTCTCATGTATGAACCACCAGATACAACTTCCCAGCCGTTTAAAGATCATCTAATCAAAATCAAACGCTAAGAGATCAGCTACTGAAATTCAAATACTGCCTTGAAAATCATTCAAACTCTTATTTAAACATCCTGTTGTTGGGTGATTACAATTTAAGCACTTAAAAGGGAAAAATATAGCAAATGTTATAATAGCAAAGGTCTTGGAAGGCAGTTTGGATGAACAATCATCCAAAAGAATTATTAGGATATATTCAAACTCAATTTCAAGAACAAACTGTGATAAAACAAAGCATGACTTTTCTGCAATAACCGGAAAGACAGTACAAGTAAGACGGATTTGAACCAATCTCGAGATGATGTCAGTAAACCCATACGGGTTTATTTTTTCCATTAATAAAAATAAAAACCTATAATTGGTCTGTTTCTTAGCTTAAATTGATTACCTCAGAATCCTGATCTTTAACCATTCTTCTTTTTATTAGACTGATGAAGCCACTGTGTGACGAAACAATTCCACAATATACACAAGTGTTGCACATGTGTGTAATTTATTAACTTCTCGGTTCTCTAATCCATTTAACTGCATTATTATAAATGGCTGCAGGTGCTCGAGCAGTGTACGGGGTGGACGTGGATGTCGCAAGACTGGACCGGGCATTGAAGATGGGCGCCACAAGGGTTATCAATGGATCCAAGGTCAGACATCGTAAGGTCACAAATACCTGTTTGTGACTGATTTGAATTATACAACTATTAATTGAAGTCGTACAGTTATATGCATATATCCCATACCTGGATTTGTTTGTGGAAGATATTGAAAAAAAAAATATCTTTTGAACAGCTTAAAACGTTCAACTCTGGTGCGCTTATTCTACGTGAAAGAGGATTGTGATTGACGTGGAGTGTGTAGTGTCAATTTGCCAGTTTAATATTTAAAGTATTGTGGTATTATTTCCTGCGAAATATCTTGACTATGCTTTCTTTGAACGACTAAAATTGTTGTGCAATAATTTTGCAAAAGTTGTGTATGCAGTAATTTCGCAAAAATCATTGTGAACCTAACTTTAAATATATATATTTCATTGTGTTTGTTTATTATCAAATTACTGTAGACTTATCTCCAATATATTTAGTTGGATTGTGCTAAATTAAATTGCGCTTGTTATAATAAAGATAGGTAAGTTTTCTAAGGTTCTTTTGGTACAAAATAATTCATTTCTACATGAACAAAAATAAAAGAAATTCTTTAAACGTATAAGAGAATATTTTAGAAAGGACTTAATTTTAAAAGCGTTCTTGCTAATTGACCAATTTTACCTATTCGGCACGACATATATATATACACATAGATAAACATATGTACGGGTATACATGTATGCATCGGTCTACATCCGTACGTGTATAAATAAATACACTCTGGTGTTCATACATGCGTTCAACGCAGGTACAAAACCACATACCTTTTTTATGTTTTAATTAATATTTATTGACTTCCATATAATATTCTTTTTTTTTTTTTTTTTGCATTCATTAAGGTGGGGGGCGGGGGTTTGAAAGGGGGGATACCTTTCTCAGGAAAATAAACCTAAATCCACTTGTTTGTCTTGAATATATGAAAAGTTTTTTAAAAAAAAATTTTTTCTTCCCATATGGAAAGACATATAAAAGGTTGTGATGCAGTTGGTGACAAAAATGGTTTTGGCCGCATTGTGGGGGTGGGCCCCCTCCTCCTAAACCAGTCCTTCTCTTATCTACGTAAAGTGGTATTTTCCCTTTTTTTTTATCTTATTTAAACCCCAGAATAAATTTTGGGCTTGTCACCTGGAAGATTTATGCCACTGCGGAAATGAACCTTCCCCCCAAATTATTCTGCATGTAGCTCTTTTAAAAAAAAAAAAAACAAGACGAGACACAGGGCCTTAACCATTATAAACTGAACTTCAGTTGTTGCTGACTTTAGGCCTGGTGGAATGGGTCTTGGAACGTGTAAATATCTATTTTTTTTGGGTTTCAGTATCCACCAAAATTTTGGCAAACTCTTGTCTGGTATCTCCAGTTATATCAAATGCATACTGTATGTTATATGAGTGTGTATTCCCCTATGAGGGGGTTTTTTTGGCAGTGTAGTAATGTTACTAGTTGTAAAAGGTATGGTGTGGGCGCGTCCTTAAATCCTAAGCATAATTGATCTTGCCCGCCCCCTGGGATGATAGAGAGCTTCAAAAAGTTTTTTTTTTCGGTATAGGGGATAGGCTACCCGGGAATAAATTCCCCTTGATTATAACTCTATTCATGTTTGGCTTCTGTAGCTTAAGAATAACATCTTTGGGCCCCTTCAACTCAGGTAAATATTTTCAACATTGAAAACATACCCTTTTTGGAAGAAATATGACACGAAAAAAACAAATTTTTTGTTCCCCCTTTTTTTTTTTTAAAACCCCCGGGTTCCCACCAAGGCGGGGTGGCGAAAAAAAAAAAATCACCATCATTTCTCCATCACTGTCTTCCCAAAAGGCGTGCTTCCCTACAGTTATAAAACTGCAACATTCCCCTCCTTCCAGTGCTGCCCTTTTCCCCATCTCAGGACTCAGTCCGACCTCCCTTTTCCCCTGAATCCTTCATTCCTCCCTTCCAACAGCCCTCAAGCCCCAAAAATTTTCTCCATTCCTCCTTCAACATGCTCCGCATCTTGCTTAAATCAAACCTCCCCAAAAACCCCCTTTACCTCCCATAAAAAATTATTTAGTGTTCTGGTGCGGGGGGTAAATGATCTCTTGGGGGTTCTTACTTTATTGTTAAGTCGTGGGTGGGTACACAGGCTTGTGTGTTGTGCCCATGGAGGGCCATGCCCGAGAGACTAGGAGTAGGCCTTGTGTCTTCCTGCTAGGGCCCCTGTGGGGAGCATGGGAAGGGGAGGCGGCTGAAGTGGCAACGCCTATGGTGGGGCCCCGCGGCGGTATGAACTAAGCTGGCAGACAGTGGGCTTTCAGCAACAGGTGCTAATCGGGCCACCTACCGCGTCGTCCCCACCGTACTTGTAAAAAAAACTCAGTCTCTCTCTCTGGAACAGGGCCAAAAAACAAAATAAAACAAAATACAAAGAATATGGAAAAAACTTCCTACAGGGAGGAAGAAAAAAAAATTTGTGCTACACATCGTGGGCAAAAGGGAGTGAGAGTCAAAGGGCATCCCGCCGCCTTCCCGCGTCTGGACAGATCTGCAACAGGGGGGCATCGCTGCGCTGGCCGGGCGTAACAGGGGCGGTCTCCTCTGGAACGGTGAAATCATCGTAGGAGTCGCTGCAGGTTTTTTACTCAACTGGGGCCCATGCTGGTGCCCCCGGTGAGCTCGACAAAACTCGGCAACTGGGCGGACTTCTGGCAAACGCTCGGAGGACACTTCTCAACTGGTCTGTCGCTGGGCTGTCACTCCGGGGCGTGGGCGGTTTGGAGCAGTCTGGGAGGCGACTGGGCGAAACATCTGGGGTTAAAATCAAAACCCGACTGCAGTGGAAGGGTAGCGTTAAAGTGACATCTTTGTGCGGCTGCTCACTGAAGCTTTTACACAGGCTGACACAGTGTGTCATTCTCTCGACAGTTGGAGTTATAGCAGAGAGTTAGTCTAAGCTCCCCCGCTTTCTCTACATATATGCATTCGAAGGTCTGGAGGGGAAGTGAAAAAAATTTGATGGGAATCTGCTTTTGATTCTCAGAAAATCAGGCGCGAGCATAAAAACTTTCTGTACAAGAGGCTCGGGCCTCGGGCTGATAATCGCTGTCAAACACACTGGTCCCCGGGGGACTTAGCACATGGCGCTAGTCGGGGTTTGGGTCAGACCTCACTGGAAAACGGAAAAATTTTAAAAACCCGCGGGATATGCATCAACAGAACTGGGAAATGATACTTTTTTGTCACAAGACTGACACTAAGACAAAAATAAAATGTGAGAACCGCGGGAGGAATTAATTAACCACACAAATTTTTCTCTCAATCTTTCGAATTTTAAATAATTACTGAACACTCGGTGACATCATTGATGTCAGGCGTGATGACGTCAGGGGACGTGACGTCAAGCATTTTAGGTGGCTCAGGCGACATCGCGGGGGACGTGAACATCTGACGTCATGAAGTCGGGCGCAGCATCGGTGATGTCAATGTGATGTGGGCAGCGCCACAGCTGTCCTGGGACATCGCCGGCTCCGTGGTTTTTGATCCCGTGAAACGCTACCCAGTGGCGTCGTGATCCACGTGGCGTCGTGATCTACTGGGATGCGTCCCTGGGTTCGTGCCTCGGGCATAGATACCACTCTGGAATGAATTCCCCGAAAAAAAACGAAAACCAGCAGAGGGGCAGTGGTGGTGGTGTTTGGGGCTGGTGAGGTGTGAATACAGCAGGGGGGGCAAGGGGGCCCTTTCCCCTCCACAAAAGGGGGAACTCCCCTGGACGCAAAAATCATACAAACTCACCTCTGGCTTGCTTAAACAGCTGTGCTGATGAACAACAACAGCAACATCAAGTGGCTGAACCGTGACGAGAAACAGGGGGGCACTGCGGGGTGGGGTCCCGGGCACCCACAATTCTCGAAGAAATTCGGGAAATTTTGGCTGGATCCTCTTGTACCTGTGTCTGGATGCTCAACGTGCAGCCCGACGTCAGGAAACTCGTTGAGAAAATGGATGCTTGTTGTGTAGGGGATGAAGTGAACAACTTCTTTCCCTTTCCCTTTCCCTTTTCCTCTTCGGGGCAAACACACTGCTGGACCGCCTTTCCACCATTTATAAAAGGATTATTTAGTGTTCTGGTAGCGGGAGTAATGATACGTCTTCGGGCTTCTTCTTTATTGTTAAGTCTGGTGGGTCACAGGCTTGTGTGTTGTGCCCATGGCCTGGGAGGGCCATGCCCGAGAGAGGCTAGGAGTAGGCCTTGTGTTTTTCCCTGCTAGGCCGCTGTGTAAAGTGAGGCGGGGAAAGGGCAGGCAGGCTGAGTGGCAACGCCTATGGGGGGAGCACCAGCATGGCAAAATATGAACTAAGCGGGCAGACAGCATGGGCTGTCTGTGCAGAAAGTACAGGTGTCTACACCCCCTCCAATATTTCCTAGGCCAACCCCTACCCCTTTCCCCTCATCTACAAATTTATACACTCTCGAAGTCATTCTATTTTGTTTCTTCCTCTCTACATGTCAAACCACCTCAACAATCCCTCATCAGCCTCTGGATAATAGTTTTGGTAACCCTGCCCCTCCTAATTTCCAAACTAAGTTCTCTATTATATTCCACCATGCAATGCCCTCAGCCCACATCTCCACTGCCTCAGCCTTCTCCTTGTTGCAACATTCACCACTCATGGTTTCAACCATATATGAGCATTAGTATAGAATAGGGTGGGAACACACTGCAGATGTATCCCAAATTTTGGGTTTTAAAATTAAAAAACCCATCTGACCATAAACTCAGACACCACAAAATTTACTGTTGTCTTGAGAAAAATGACTTATTTCACATATTACATTCATTAGGAACACTAAACTTGCAGAGTCATACTGATTCTGGGAAAATGGCAGACATTCAGGCTTAAACCAAAAAAAGAGGCAGGTCAAATTCTTTGGATTAAGCTTGACTGACTTCAAGGAACCTCTCTTGTAAGGTTTACATTTCCCAATAAATGAATAAACTGAGGATGAACACTAAATCAAGTTTGCTGTATCTTGGACCACCATTAAATCACAACTGGTTCAAATCACCCCGACCTTGTATAGATGTTTTAATATCTAATTTTAGGTTAATTGTGAATTTCCCAGCCAGCAAGGTTTTAAGTTTAATTTTTGTTTATGTAGCCCATCCCCTTTCCTGTTGGGCTTTCAAAGAATTTAGGGGTTAAAATTTGGCCCCGGGAGGGGCCTTTTCAAGTTATACCTAGCAATTCAGGGGAGGAAATGAAATTCCCACATTTAAAAATTATTGTTTCAAATTTAACATTTTAAATTAATCCGGGTGGGTCAAAGCCAATAAATAATGCAAATGGTCATTTGGGAGGGAAATACATAATCGGTCCCGGGAAATGGGCTGCAAGTTTGATAGCAAATAATCACACTTTATGAGAGAGTCATTCCCGTTCATGGGAAGTGCTGAACCCAAGGGTCAAAAGTGCCCTGAAATGGGAGTTAGTAGCTTTCATTCAAGGAAATGGAGATCCCAAATCTAATTCCTTGGATTAAAATTACAGTATATTCTTGGAAGATGAATAACCCTTGAAATCATGCAGCACCTGAGAAATGGGAGGTAATCTGATTTGATTCAAAGGTAAAAGAATAACTCTAATTCTTTGCATCAATCACAAATAACCCGCACATAGGGAAACTCAACAAAGAGGTTAAGTCAAAGGGAGCCAGTATATATATTTGTTAATAGTCCAAAATGAACGAAAATGTCACAAGTTTCTCTCTTTATGTGCCGGGTTTTTTTATTGCTCAATCACGTATTAAAGCCTTTTATTTTATCTTGGATCAAATTCCTTAACTAACATTCAGGCACCCCCTTCCATAACTGAAGATTAAAGCTGCCTCATAAAATTTCCAAGCACTTTTTTTGTAAAAACTGTTTTCTGGTCTAGCTGTTCCAAAGTTCTCGTTTTTTTACCCTGGGGTTGAGAACCTTTTCCTTATTAAAGAATGAAGGGCGTAGATAAGGTAGACTAAATATTTGCAATTCATTTGGAATTTTGCCTGTTATTGTTATGATATACCTATATTAAAAATAAGTTTTGGTGTTGTAACGTATCTGATGATCATCTGAACTAATGTGTTTCTCTGGATGGCAGGATTTTCCACACATGGAAGAGTGTGAAAGGGTCCCGGCTGGTGGTCTAGGGGGATGTCTATCCAGTCATCTCTCATCAACTTCCCTGACACAGTACCTACATGCTTTTGATTTGTTCATAACAGGTGGTGCCTGCAAAATTATCCCTTCCCCGAATCC
>NC_091352.1:8551635-8658645 GCF_038502225.1 Cherax quadricarinatus | reverse complement strand
TTTTTAATTAATTGTGATGCTCAAAACTGCTGCACAAATAATCGTTCTGTGGCTTTTCAAATCATTCAGAACTATAACAGGAGAAACTGCATCTCTAGATTACTACACTAAGGTGTTTGTTGTTTTTGTAATACTAATAAATAATAATAAGAAGAATAATGAGGCGGTGGAAGAGAAAGGTGGTAGCTCTTGGTCTGATGAGCCTAGAATCCATCTCCTTGGATCAAGGGCGTCTGATATGGGGGGGGGGGAGAGGGAGGGGAAGCTGTGATGCTTAGGTATTTCCCCATAACTATTGAGGTAGTCTGCTTGCTCGTGGTTGACAAGCATCAAATATGTGGGTGTATTGCCAAGGTAGATATAAATAAACAAGTAGACATAAACATATGTTGTCCCACACCTGATGTCTGCCATATTATATATAGTAACCTGACTTTTTTCTTGTGCAGATTTTCCTTAGAATTACTGAACCTAGCTAGGAAATATTTCTGTCTTCTTTATTATTTATGTCTTGCAAATGTGTAGGTTAGACCTTAATAAAAGAGAGAGTAAAATATGTTTCTATTTAGATAAGAGAAACTTGTAAATGCAACAGGTGTGTAACATATGTTTCTGGCTTATCTGTGTTGTTAAGAGAAAGCTGCTTGGCAGAAGCACACTTCATGTCGGTATTCTCTCTGGACACAATTACCAGTTTTAGTCGCTGAGAAACTTCTTTTCTATGCGTCAGTGTGAAGGTGAAAACTGAGGCTTTAACTTGATTTCAAGGCTTGTGACGTTCACTCTTGTTGGCAGCAGTTGTCAGTCCACACTCCTAGCATCGAAATTCTTGCCTCTCATATTTTGACTTAAAATTCTTTCGTTATTAAATACCATGATCAGTGGTGTGACTGAACAAGGTTTAAGTTGTCAGGTAGAGTTAGTATCGTCTTACAATTGGATTATATTTTGAAGAACTAAATGAAAGACTTAAGAGTAATATAGTTACAGGAGTCAGAGATTAATAAGAATGCGTTCTCCTAATGATTTTCATTGAAGAGGGATGTTTTGATATTTTGGGGGTCTTGATCCAAAGAATTGGAGCTACCCTCCCCATCTTCGGATGAAGCCTCCTTGCCTTCCATACATTGCCTGTGATTTGAATAATCATATTAAATCGTTCGGTTAGTTGTACTCAGCCTCTGAAAGCGGAGGATGTAAGTTAAGATATATGCTCAGTAAAATAACTTGTCGTGGCTCGGTCAAATGATATTTTGTTCTCACAGCTCTGGTATCTCGTCTGCCTTTGAAAGCAAACGAGATACCAGAAGTGGAAAATGAACAAGGGTCGTATTCTACCCGCATTGAATCAGCATAACATCTGAACTATTGGGAATGCCTCAAAACACTTGGAAGGTTTTTCTCTGGAGCTAAGGAGAGAGAGAGAGAGAGAGAGAGAGAGAGAGACCTGATAGAAAAGTATATACATGAAAGATGCTCGAGGGACCTATCCCTAACTTGCACACTACTATACAACTTATTGGAAAGTGAAAGACATGAAAGAAAGTGTATAATAAAGCCAGTGAAGAACAGGGTTACCATGGATACACTTGGAGAACAAACACTGTTTCAACATCCGTGGTCCCAAGACTCAACATACTACCAGCAGATATCAGAAATGCTGCTGGAGCTTACATAAAACTTTTTAAGAAGTTCGACAGTTTCCAGCTACAAGTTTCAGATCAGCCGGGTTGTGAAAGCTACGTGGGGTTGTGTCACTAACAAACAGCCTGGTTGATCAAGCGGTCAACAGGAAAGCCATGTTGCGGGGGTTAGTACCCTGGAAACCCGTAACACGTAAAACACAGATGACATGGGCCCTCTGGTGAGGGTCCAGCAACCACTGCGCTTCTTGAGACGGTGGTGTTTTTGAGCCTAGATACCAAGGTGAACTAACCGTTGATTCTTTGGTAGGCCACATTAGGACCGACCACTGGCTCTATCCGGTACTGCACTCTGGTCTGTGTGCAGCAGTTGCTAATGGCTTCAACTTTAATAGAATCAACGAAACCAGCAAGTGAGCCGCCATATGACTAAGCTTTCTTCAGACGTTATTCCTAAACGGAAATTCCCTTTAATTTTCTCATAGGGTTGAGGGTGTAATAAAAGAAAATTTTATGCAAATAAAATATATTAGAGGCGAAAAGTGCGAAAATGGCACACGGTAAAGCGACGACAGCGAGTACGACCCGCGAACACGCTGGGGAGAGGGTTAAACTGACCCCGGCTGACACCTTGGATGTGATCGTCTTGGGCATGGAAAGCTGGGTACTACCCTCCCTCCGTCCCTTTCGAGGCCTGGGGGTAAGCCGAATTACTTAACATATGAAAACAAATGTAAGTCATAGAACCTGAGGTAGCAGGTAATCATTGCAGGTATCTGCGGTTCATGGCGATACGTTGGTAAGGAACTGCATACTTAATTATATTCAAGAGGAACATTCTCCTCGACAATTGCTTCGGGTAGGGGCTCGTGTGCCGGGATCTCGTTAGTTCTAAATAGTTGAGATGGGTATGAAGGTGCCGGTGCATATGGTGAAGGTGCAGGGTAGGCTGGCTGGTGCACAGGAGACTCCGGGTACTGGGCTTCACCCTCATACTGGACTTGGGCCTGGAAGCCGTTGTGGTGATCTGCGACGTACGATACAATCTGCTTGCGACCGTCGGGAAGATCCACCTGGTAGGAACCCGACACCGCCTTTCCGTCGGAGTTCTCGTTGTGACCGAAGTTGGCGCCGGAGTAACCATCCTTCACCCCGTATTCGAAGGAGTATGGCTTAGATGGCTCCTGCAGAAAGATTGAAAAGTATATAAGAATCAAACTAGCTCACCTGGAGATAGTATAAGAAATAAGTCGATCGTCGTTCGACCCACATTGAGGCATTGTGCAACAAACTTGTTCAGTTACATCTATGTGTATATATTTTTTCATATCCGTTTCAGGATTATATTCAGTTTATTGGGAGAAATACGGAGCGAGGAGTCTTTTTGTAAGGTGCCAACTTACTTCCTCCTGTGGGTATGCGGGGGGGTATGAAGGAGGGGGTGGAGAATAGGGGCGGTCCACTGGGTTGGGCATGGGCCCAGCACACACCACGCCCACCACTGCGGCCACCAGGTAAGCCTGTGTGGGAAAGGAAGTTGTGATTTTAGTAAGGTTCAAGTATTTAATATAAAATACAATGTGGAGGTATTAAACTTAATGAAATATGTTACAGAGAGAGCGAGTGGGTGGGTTTTACTTTTGTTGGTATTTCATCTCGCCTTTAAAATTAGTGTTATTAAAAAGGTTTGTTTTTAATTAAAACTATATAAATTACACTTCAAAAATTAACATTTTATTATACTTAATTTTATTGCAAGTAAGATACTTCATCTTTTGAAGAGGAAAATGAAAATGTTGTATAGTATTTCACTAATAGTTACCAAATTTGGAACACTGCCTCAAATTTCCATAACGGCGTTGACTAGCAGTACTACTCGATATATTATAGAGTATAAACTACCTGTATATTGTGGTATTATTTAACCGTCAATGTTACTCTTTGTAATATTTGAATTATCATATCTTGAATATGTAATAGGTATTTTTTTTGTAGAGGATAGCTGATGTTATTTATTTTTACTTATGTTTTTGGGGGTTCCTGTGACTTATTTACTATTAAGTTCTGCATAATTTAAATTAGATTTTGTTTACCGAGAAAGAATGTTAATGGGTGAAAACGATTATAAATATATTAGAATAGGCAATTAAGTTTGCTTCAATTGTCTTTAAGAGTGAGTGAATATACGGGTCTCCATGGAGAAGTGGAAAAGAATTCCTCCTCCGTAAACCATGCGTGTCATAAGAGACGACTAAAATCCCGGGAGCAAGGGGTTAGTAACCCCTTCTCCTGTATATATATTACTAAATTTAAATAGAAAAATTTAATATTTTTAGGTCACCCTGCCTCGGTGGGATATGGCCAGTGTGTTGAACACAAATCGAACACACAGAGTAGTGGTCAACAGAGTTAAATCGGATGCTGCCATAGTGAAGAGCTCTGTTCCACAAGGCACAGTACTCGCCCCCATCTTATTCCTCATCCTCATATCAGACATAAACAGAGATATACACCACAGCACCGTATCATCCTTTGCGGATGATACTAGGATCTGCACGAGGCTGTCATCTGCTGAGGACGCGGTTAACCTCCAAGAAGATATAAACAAAGTTTTCCAGTGGGCAACGGTAAACAATATGATGTTCAATGAGGACAAATTCCAACTACTCCGTTATGGAAAACTGGAGGAGATAATAACTAGAACAGAGTATACTACTGACTCCGGCCATACAATAGAGCGGAAAAATAATGTAAGGGACCTGGGAGTAGTAATGTCTGAGGATCTCACTTTCAAGGATCACAACAGTGCCACGATCGCACGTGCAAAGAAAATGATAGGATGGATAATGAGAACTTTCAAAACGAGAGATGCCAAGCCCATGATGATCCTTTTCAAATCACTTGTTCTCTCTAGGCTGGAATACTGCTGTACATTAACATCTCCATTCAAAGCAGGTGAAATCGCAGATCTAGAGAGTGTACAGAGATCCTTTACTGCACGTATAAGTTCTGTCAAGCACCTTAACTACTGGGAACGCTTGGAAGCACTTGACTTGTACTCGTTGGAACGCAGGAGGGAGAGATATATCATAATCTACACTTGGAAAATCCTGGAAGGAATGGTCCCAAATCTGCACACAGAAATCACTCCCTACGAAAGTAAAAGACTGGGCAGGCGATGCAAAATGCCCCCAATAAAAAGTAGGGGCGCCATTGGTACACTAAGGGAAAACACCGTAAGTGTCCGGGGCCCAAGACTGTTCAACAGCCTCCCATCAAGCATTAGGGGAATTGCTAATAAACCCCTGGCTGCCTTCAAGAGAGAGCTGGACAGATACCTAAAGTCAGTGCCGGATCAGCCGGGCTGTGGCTCGTACGTTGGACTGCGTGCGGCCAGCAGTAACAGCCTAGTTGATCAGGCCCTGATCCATCGGGAGGCCTGGTCATGGACCGGGCCGCGGGGGCGTTGATCCCCGGAATAACCTCCAGGTACTGATGTTTTACATGTAATAGGCTTCTTATAAGGCATCCTCACAGAGTATCATTTGTTAGGACTACAAGTAACCGTGTTCGTGATGCAGTTATCCATTAATGGTTTTGGGGATTATCTTCCCCACGGCCCGGTCTTGGACCAGGCTTCTTAGGTTGCAAAGGAAATATCACAGGATTGAGAACTATTAAGAAGCTCACAGGACAGTAGTGACGTGGGTGTAATGAATGTAAGTTTGTAAGATTTACCTCCAGTCATCTTACGTGTTCGTGAGATAAAAAAAAAATCTTGCCAGAGTGTAAAAAACATATTAGGTTTCCATTCCACATTACTTCCATGAAGGTTTTGAATTGATTAAATTAATATATGAAGTTTAGAGCAAGATGTGCCTTGTTGAGCGTGTAAATATTTGAACACTGGCGCAGGAGTAACCTTCTGGACCAGCCACTCAGGGGGCCACATCTCCGTGGTCTCTCCCACCACCAGCCAAGGCTCATTTATATTTTACTGATATTACCTTGGGTAATTTTATTTTAATAGTTGATATTTATAGATATATATGCAAGAAATCACAAAACGCATGATTGCAAATATGAAAAAAAATACCACTGTGAAAATGGGAAATTAAGCCTGAGCTCTTTCTTATGCTTACACACACATCTTCAGAGGAAAATATATATATATATATATATATATATATATATATATATATATATATATATATATATATATATATATTTATATACAAAGTTTCAGAGGAAGATGAAATTGAATCACCGAGCTTGCCCCGAGAACTTGACGGTAGCCACAGTATAATAATTTTCGTGAAGTGTTAAATCCTGTGTCATACAATGCCTTGGGAATGGCAGGTAATTAGGCTTGATTCGAGGAAAGGGAGGGCAGTTCTAATTTCCGTGGATCAAGAGACCCTTCACGTACATCGTCATCCTACAGTGGTATTCAAGTGTTCTTGGTAAATGTTAATATCGTTATAATTATTATGTACTGTTAATATCACTATTAATTACGTGTTATTGAAACCTAAGCTCACACTTCCCTGACTTTTTGTTTTTTAAATTTGTGCCTCTAGAATATTAATATATCACAGTTTTTATCCCGAAAACACACACTGCTTCTTGTTATATATGCATGCTCTTTACGTACATATTCAGCATACATAATACACACACACAAACAAGCATGCATACATGCATGTATACATATGCAAGCATACATACGTTCAGATATACTGTATATTTCAGCCACATTGTATTAGATAATATATACAGTAAGAGTACGTTTTAGTTTAATCTTAAAATATTTACTGTATTTTAATGCGTTAGTTTATACTTGTGCTGCTGTATTATTTCTTTGAATAAATTAAATTATTTGCTGAAGTTTTTTAATACTCGTACATTTCAGTAAATTTTAAATATTTCAGTAATGGAAGCCTGTTATGAATGAACAATTATCATATTTCATTTTGTTGTGAATAATTTATAACAAAACACTATGAAAAATAGACTAGTATTTTCTCTCCCATGTTCACTTCAGATCTTTGTGAAAATCTATGTTGTCTTATCTTTGTGACTGTTGAGGAACGGTAATGAAATGTTAGGAATAGCTGTCAGATGTTGAGGGTATGTGGTTATATATTGAGGAATCTTCTTTGTATGTCGAGGAAAACGGGTTTAAGATTGAGGGAAAGTGGTTAGATGTTGAAGGATCTTGTTAGATGTTGAAGGATCTTGTTAGATGTTGAAGGACCTTGGTTAGATGTTGAAGAATCTTCGTTAGATGTTGAAGGATCTTGGTTGGATGTTGAAGGATCTTGTTAGATGTTGAAGGACCTTGGTTAGATGTTGAAGAATCTTCGTTAGATGTTGAAGGATCTTGGTTGGATGTTGAAGGATCTTGGTTGGATGTTGAAGGATCTTGGTTAGATGTTGAAGGATCTTGGTTGGATGTTGAAGGATCTTGGTTAGATGTTGAAGAATCTTGGTGAGATGTTGAAGGATCTTGGTTAGATGTTGAAGGATCTTGGTTAGATGTTGAAGAATCTTGGTTAGATGTTGAAGGATCTTGGTTAGATGTTGAAGGATCTTGGTTGGATGTTGAAGGATCTTGGTTGGATGTTGAAGGATCTTGGTTAGATGTTGAAGGATCTTGGTTAGATGTTGAAGGATCTTGGTTGGATGTTGAAGGATCTTGGTTAGATGTTGAAGGATCTTGGTTAGATGTTGAAGGATCTTGGTTAGATGTTGAAGGATCTTGGTTAGATGTTGAAGGATCTTGGTTAGATGTTGAAGGATCTTGGTTAGATGTTGAAGAATTTTAGTTATATTTTAAGGGAATTGGTTTAAGTGTTGAGAAAAATTTGTTAGGTATTGAAGAAATTTGATTAAATGTTGAAAAGTCTTAGTTGGATGTTGAGGAATCTTGTTCAGATGTTGAAGAAAGATAATTAGGTATTGAGCAGTTTTTGTTGGGTGTTTAGGGAAGGTGGTTAAATACTGAGGAATCTTATTTAAATGTTGAGGAATATTGGTTTGATGTTGAGGAATCAGATCAATTTTGAGAAAAAAATGGTTAGGTATTGAAGGGAGGTTACATGAATAATAGAAATATTGAAAAATGACAGGGAGGTGCAGGTGGTATGGTGATGAGTGTCTTGAGTGCCTACCTTGATGATCATGTCGAGGAATATTAGTGAAGAGTCCCCGCAGTGCCTGTTAAGTGTGTTGACGCTTGCTCTGTCTGCAAGTGAATGATGAACCATCAGGTAGGAGGCTCCTTTATATACCTCACTGCAGTCCCGAAAGTGGAGTCGACGAGTGGATACTTCAGCAGCAGGTGTGGGGTTAGCTGTGGTGTCAGGTGTAATGACAGATGTGGCCTTAGAACCGGGAGCAGAAACAGTGGTTAGGAACATATGGTCATTCCTTCCCTGTCACTAGCCCGTGACACACTTTCTTCCAGCCATCGGTGGATACTAAGTATGTCTGTCATATTTTAACAGTTAGATTCTGATCGTTTATTTGCAGTGTTAAGAGTTCGTCCAGTTAGTTATGGTACAGCTCACAAGATGGTCCAGTTTGTTGCATGGTATTTAAAACTAGTCATTTATTTGAATGCGTGTCACTTGACTGTATTTCCCATCACTATTATTTAAAGGAAATTGTGTACCGATGTACGACAGGTTAACCTAAGCTTGCCCATTCTTGTTGATGGTGTATAAACTTTTTTATTTTTTTTCGTCTCGCCACCTTTTATTCGTGTTGATGCTGTGTCAGGTGTTTCATCTGTCCCTCTGCCTCCCTGTCATTGTTGATGCTGCGACAAATGTTTCTTCTGTCTGTCTGCCTGTCTGTTGTGGTTGATACTGCAACCACTGTTTTTCTCCAGCCTTTCTTTCGTGTTGATGTTGCGTCATCTGTTTTTTTTATCCTGCCTTTCTTTCATGTTGATGCTGCCTCAACTGCTGCTTCTGTCCCTCTTGCCTCATTCGTGTTGATGCTGCTGATAGTGGACATGGGGATAGATGTAAGAGCAAAGCAACACAAGTTTATCATCAGAAATGCACATCGATCGTATAACTTAAGGATATGATAAAACTAGCTAACCTCAGAACTGATTTGAGCAACATTAACGAAGAAAAATTTAGAACATTATACATAACGCTAAGCCATCTTGGAGTATGCAGCACCATCATGGAACTCACACCATATCAGGCACAAAGAATCTAGAGGGAATTCAGAGGTTCACAACGAGATACATACCGGAACAGATGGACAGTAGTTTAGAGAAGAGTCGTAAGACACACAACAAAAATCAGAAAAGGAAAACACCTGGATAATATACTCTGATAATCATGACAAGCAAAATAATCTGGGAATTAGGTAAAGTGGGTAGAGACCGGCTGTTTGAGATGCGAGAAGAGGAAACAGGGAATACAGAAAACAGGTAAAATGAAGGTAAAACACAAAACTAGGAAATGTCTCTAATCTCTCAGGGTATTCAGTAGAATAAATTCAGTGGATGCCGGGCATAAAGCCGCTCGATACAGGTTAAGAGCAGTGAGTCGACCACTGTAAGTTAAACTAGGTAAGTACACATGCCACACCTCACACATACATGACCTGCTCTAATACGTGACAGTTGGAGGCGCCAGTGGTTACAGGCCAGCATGCGAGCAAGCATTTAAACTTGTCTGCTTCTGCTGGCACCCACACATACATCCACACAAGAATATCATAAATTATATGCGTGTGCTTTTAATACCACAATGGAGTGCTGTCGCGCATGCACACACGGATACATAAAGTTGTTCATGCATAGTAAGAAGCATAGAATCGCGTTTTTGCTCACGCTTGCTTCTACTTTCGAAGAGACATTAATAAACATTTGTAGGCTTTTGGCCAAAGCGTTCACACACGACCAAAATGTCCCGAGTTTTTCTCAGGCAAGACAAGACCTAACGTCAAGTCTCCTTACACCTGCTGCTTCCGTTCACCTTAGCGATAAGTTACTATCTGAGTGTTAGTCGACTGTTGTGGATCTCATCCTGGAAAAAGGTTTATATTCAAAATAACACACAGTGAGCAATGCCCTGCTTCTGTAACTATGAAAAAAATAATCACAGGCAGTAGCAGCGGTAGTATCATTATCAGTAGACTTTAAGTAGATGCTTTTAACCATAATTGCATATAAGTATGTGTGTGTGTGTATATATATATATATATATATATATATATATATATATATATATATAAAATGTCGTGCCGAATATGTAAAACTGGTCAATTAGCAAGAACTCATTTAAAATTAAGTCCTTTCTGAAATTTTCTCTTGTACGTTTAAAAATATATTTTTTTCATTAATGTTGATGTAAAAATTTATAATTTTGCTCCAAAAGAATCTTAGAAAACTAAACTAACCTTATAACAAGCTCAATTTATTTTAGCCTAACCCAACTTAATATATTTTAGATTTGTTTACATTAATTTAATACTAAACAAACACAATGAAACATATTTTTTTCGTTAGGTTCAGAATGATTTTTGCGAAATTATTGCATACACAAATTTTCACTTGTCCTATATGGCAATATGAATGTTGCTATTTAAGCCAAGATCGGAAGTTCTGCCTATTCGGCACGACATGTCTATATATATATATATATATATATATATATATATATATATATATATATATATATATATATATATATATATATATATATATATATTAAAGTTTTTCTTCTTCTCTTTTTTAGTAAATGTATACAGGAGAAGGGGTTACTAGCCCATTGCTCCCGGCATTTTAGTCGCCTCATACGACACGCATGGCTTACGGAGGAAAGATTCTTTTCCACTTCCCCATGGACAATAATAGAAGGAATAAAGAAGAACAAGAGCTATTTAGAAAAAGGAGAAAAACCTAGATGTATGTATATATATATGCATGTGCGTGTCTGTGAAGTGTGCCCAAAGTGTAAGTAGGAGTAGCAAGATATCCCTGTTATCTAGCGTGTTTATGAGACAGAAAAAGAGGAGAGAAGGAGGGGTGTTAATGTTGCAGTTTAAAAACTGTAGTGTAAAGCACCCTTCTGGCAAGACAGTGATGGAGTGAATGATGGTGAAAGTTTTTCTTTTTCGGGCCACCCTGCCTTGGTGGGAATCGGCCAGTGTGATAATAAAAATATATATATATATATATATATATATATATATATATATATATATATATATATATATATATATATATATATATATATATCGACATTTATATAAGGTAATAGGAAAAACTGTCTTCTTGGGTCAGGTTATTAAAATTTATTCATTTTATCATCATCGGAATCTATAAAATATATAGTTGTGGACAGTAAAAATAATATATAAAAGAGTGAAAGAATATACTGAGGAGAGGATGTTTCCTCAGTTGGAGACATATTTCAGCAGTGCCAGGAGGGGATACAGGAAAAAATGCAAGCATCACATGTAGCTTTAGGCCGACAAGCATGTGTGTGTATTCTACCATCCGCTGTGTGTACGTCCATCTCCACAAAGATGATTGTGTGTGTGTGTATGGGTGTGAGGGTGAAGAGAGAGAGAGAGGGGGGGGGACGTAGGTGGAAGGTCCTAAATATACTTTCATCCTGTGGGAAATTCTGTGAAATGAAACACGTTTCCCTGCCCCCTTCCCCTCCCCTCTAATTTGCACTATAAAGTTAGACAGGTATTAATTTAGATTCACTTGGTAGGTGTAGCTGCGGACCACCTCAAAACAAAAAAAATTATTTATATTCATTATTAGCTGTTTGGGAATTATTATGTGTCAGCAGTTAGGATGTAATTTAATTAATATTTAGTTAACCTATGTCTAACGAATTGCATTAGATTAGGATTAGTACAACGGTGTCCGCAATCATTCCCTTTAACCAAGCCAAATAAAAGCACTACTGAATGTTGTACATTATTATTATTATTATTATTATTATTATTATAATCAAAAAGAAGCGCTAAGCTACAAGGGCTATACAGGTGAATGCTGTACAGTAAATACCGGGGACATGTGTATGTTTATCAGCACGTATGCTGAAAGTTTACCATATTTCCTATGTTAGAAATTAAGGTATTTTTTGTGTGGTGGTTAAAAGGTTACGAACAACCTAAATAAGCGTATTTAGTAGAAAGACTTAAAACTCCATTAACCCAACCCCCTGCTGTCTGTAGTCTCGCATGCACACTGGGACAGAGAATCAAGAATGTCAAGCATCATCACTGGTGGAGTAAACTCGTTGAAGAATAAATTGTCTGGGAAAACTGATTTCTATGCTCTTAGGAGCTGAATTATGGATGGTAATTCAACCGTGAGCTCTCGAGACTTGGTTGAATCAGTCAGAAATTGTCATAAGATGGAATATGTCTGAAGATGGATACGAGACATAACAGGTGAAGACAACGCTTCAGGCGGTGTCCCCCTCATGTGTTGACCGACTGCTTGACACAATAATTTGATTGTGCATCCTTGACGGAAGGTGCTGTTGATATGATGTAAGTAAGGTGGCCAATTTCAGTTTTGTGCCTTGTTGCCGATGAAAAGGGCTCTTGAACCAGGAAATAGGAAGTGCCTTCATCCCTCGAATAAAAGCTGATTACCTCATTCTCTAGATTCTGTATGGTTCTGCGAGTTTAACACCTCCCTATGAATATAATAATAATAATTATTAGTCTCTTACAGATTGAAATTTCATGCTCTAGTGCAGGGTTAAACTACCGACTCGGTGGATGTAGAGCAAGCTTCCTACTTTACACTGAAATATTTGCGTAAAACGTTTTATCTGGTAATTATGATGCATATCGAAGCCTGGAGGGACTCTGATTACTGTTAGTCAGGTTACTGTAATGTTCTGGCTACTGTTAGGTGAAGTGGTGTACGCTTCACACGTCCAGAGGACAGGTAGCTCGCGCTATCAGTATACTTCATTTTTACTACAATTACATTTGTGTCATATTTAGTGTTTATACAATAAGAACTTGGGGATATGTGTTATTATCCCTAGCAGGTGATCTCTCGCGCTCGCTTGCACTCTTACAATAACTGCTTGATCAGTAACAGGTACTGTTTAAAATATGAAGACGGAAATTTTCCCAGATATATTCATTCCATGTCATTGATTTACCATATTTTCTCTTATTCCACTAGGCACGCCATTGTCTTGCTTCTCTTGATCATTCTGCATACATAAACTATTAATGATTGCTTTCATTGGTATTCGCCTCTCTAAACAAACTTGACGCCTGTTGGTGAATTCATTTCTCTAAATCAGTAAATAGGAAGAAAATTTATTGGACTTCTCAAATCTTAGGTGTGTTTGCTCTCACAATTCCCAGTATAGGAAATTTTGCATCGTTTTCTGCTGTTTAGTTTGTATATTTCTCTTCTGTTTCCTCTTCGTGCTCCTTTTATTTGTATGTCCTTATATTTTTCTCTGCAGTCTTTGATCTCTCTCTCTCTCTCTCTCTCTCTCTCTCTCTCTCTCTCTCTCTCTCTCTCTCTCTCTCTCTCTCTCTCTCTCTCTCTCTCTCTCTCTCAGACATTCATCTTTATATCTTTCATCTCGATAATTGCACTACTCCACCCTGTCTTTTGAGCAGTATGTTGCCAAGCAACGAGCATTTTCCTGTCATGTCAGGCGACCAACAAGCTATTCCAGTCTGCGTGTCAGGTAATGCTAGTCACAGGTTAGTCCAGTTCATCTGTGTGTAATGTTAGTCAAGAGACAGTTTAGTCCAGTCCTTGTGTGTTCTTTCAGCCTCACAAATGTGTGTGGGGTCAACTTCACTCATATCTAATCAAATTTGTATCATGAATAACATTTTCGACTCGACATTTTTGCAGTTAAATTTGTACTGAACAAGGGTACGACCTTAACATAAACCATGGATTAGTGTTATAATTTAAATACTAAAGATAAGTCGTCTTAAGGTTGGCTCTTCCCCCTGAATGCAATAACAGCTCTTAAACTATAAATTCAAGATTGTAAAACAAAAACTTTAGATTATTATGTGGCACTGGCAAGCTTTCGTAGCACTTTTCAATGCGTATTTGCGTATTGTTGGGCGTTTGAAGGTGCCAGACATTTCTAGTTGTCACACCTTTCTGCATTTCCTCCAGATTTTAGTGCCGCACTGTAATACACGCACGAGCGCACGCCTGCACTACCTCTGTAAACACACACATTCCAAATAGCTAAGTACACATGTCTGTCCATACAGACGTCTTGTCGATGGTCCAATGATCTGTGGCTGCCGTGCGTATAACCTCTCTCCCAGTTGATGTTAGGGAGGCACGCATTCCATCACACTCACGCATATACGCATACAAGTACCTCTCACACCAACATTCAAAATCTGAAGAAATGGTTTAACAAGTTGGTTCAGTTTCACCCACAAGAACTACAGAGTCAGGAGGAAGATGGCTGGGTAAAGGTGATAGGAGACAATAGTAACAGTTGGGAAGGAAACAACTCTATGTATTAGAAAAAGAAAAGGACCTAGGGGCGTATATCACGCGATATCTTTCATGTGGACCCTAAAAGCAGTATTACGACAGCGGAAAATGAATGGTTGACGGATGTGAGAAATGTTAGTGGTATGCTAGTATGCAGCAGGTATTCAGAGAGAAATTACCGTCCTGTCATGTAAGAGTGAAACTTGCATGTTTTGTTCTCTGACATGATTACTGGTCTTTACCTCATCGCATCTAGATTGGCCAGTAAACATTACAGACTTCTACTTCTGGCTGTATTTCTTAACAGGACTTATTTCTGTAATATTTGTTTTCCGATTTGAGGCGTAGTTTAAGATAGTGTTGCGGGAGAGAGGATTTCTGGAACCAGTCGGATAACTTATTAAAGAAATTAAGAAGTTGAAGTGGTTATACACCACGTACGTCAAACAAGCTACGAAATTAATTGAGAGAGAAGGTAGTCATGAGCCCAGTTAAGGGGCATTACAAATGAGCGGTTGGTTGTTGAACAAGTAACAGAGAAATGAGTGTGAGAGCACCTACAAACACATCGTCAGAGGCCAACATAAGCATCGTTGCACCTGGGACTGATTCTTGGAATCAATTACTGTAAAGAAATGCAAAATACCGATATCAAGAATACTCTTTGTCCTTTGGAAAAGAAACTTAGATTCAGACGAAAACAAGGAAGCCTTAACAATAGCAAACATGGCCCCTCTTCACAAAGGGGGCAGCAGGGCAATTGCAAACAACTACAGACCAGTGGCACGAACATAACACATTATAAAACTCCTTGAAATGACTCTTGAGACACGTTACTGATTTTATAGAGAAATTTGAGCTGCGTAACGCAAGGTTAGGTTAGGTAAGGTTCGTCAGGAAACAGGACAAGTGTCCTGACGCGGGTCTTAGTCAGATGATGACCCACCACTGGAGCTTTTGGTCATTTTACCGAGGCCTTCCGCTGTCTTACCGGTCCACCCCTTTAAAAATTATGGTTAACGTAACTCAGGTTAACCAGGCTTTAGAGCAGGAAGGTCTTGCCTGCCACGACCATTAGGCCACTAAGACATAAATTGGAGGAACTTAGAAGGAAAACAAAACGTTGATGTAGTCGAAACGGATTTTGCAATTGAAAGAATTAACAAATGTGATTGTAGAGTAATATCTCTATAAAATGAAGTCAGCAGGTATAACTGGAAAGGAATGGTTTTAATATAAGTTATGATTAGGCCGTGGAAGCCAGGAATATAGTGGACTGAGGCAAACTTTTTTTCAGGACGAGAGGGGAGTAAATAGAAACTGCACACACACACACACACACACACACACACACACACACACACACACACACACACACACACACACACACACACACACACACACACACACACACACACACACACACACGCAAACGCACACGCACGCACACGCACATTCTCTCTCTCTCTCTATCTATCTATCTATCTATCTATCTATCTATCTATCTATCTATCTACCTATCTGTCTACGTCACACGCAGGCACGTATGTACGTTAGGAAGCACTTGTTAGCCTAAGGAATGACGTATCAGAGGTACAAACAGCTTCACCGAGTGATGTGATAGAAAAGGTAAGCAAACAGAAGTCCATAGGTTGCTTCAAGAGCTGGAGCTCAGCAAACACAGGTAGGTAAATGTCCCCATTTTCTTCCTGCCAGTCTTCTTACCGACCCCTCTCATTTCCCCTTTCCCTTTCCCTTAACCCCGTCCCGCTCACGCACACAAATACATAGGAACACATTGCAGCTCTCACTCCTCCATTCTAGAGACGTATACCACCTGGCATACCGATGTCTGTTGCGCAATGTAATTGCCTGTGATATTTGGTTTGTGTGTGTGTGTGTGTGTGTGTGTGTGTGTGTGTGTGTGTGTGTGTGTGTGTGTGTGTGAGGGGGGGGGGGTGATGGAGGGCTGATCTGAGATCAGGCCACTAATGCGATTATTCCTGAAACCACCACCAGGTTTATGTGTGGTAGATGGTCTACCCTGAACCATCACCAGGTTGATGTGTGGTAGACGGTCTACCCTGAACCATCACCAGGTTGATGTGTGGTAGACGGTCTACCCTGAACCATCACCAGGTTGATGTGTGGTAGACGGTCTACCCTGAACCATCACCAGGTTGATGTGTGGTAGACGGTCTACCCTGAACCATCACCAGGTTGATGTGTGGTAGACGGTCTACCCTGAACCATCACCAGGTTGATGTGTGGTAGATGGTCTACCCTGAACCATCACCAGGTTGATGTGTGGTAGACGGTCTACCCTGAACCATCACCAAGTTGATGTGTGGTAGATGGTCTACCCTGAACCATCACCAGGTTGATGTGTGGTAGACGGTCTACCCTGAACCATCACCAGGTTGATGTGTGGTAGATGGTCTACCCTGAACCATCACCAAGTTGATGTGTGGTAGACGGTCTACCCTGAACCATCACCAGGTTAATGTGTGGTAGACGGTCTACCCTGAACCATCACCAGGTTAATGTGTGGTAGACGGTCTACCCTGAACCATCACCAGGGTGACACATCTTATTAGTATTGTATATATTTGCAAGTGACTATCACTGCTGCCTTCCAAAGGTGAAGCAGCAGCTGTAACAGTGACCATGAACCAAATAAATCCAAACTGTCCCCACCTAAATTTCAAAAGCAGAAATTAATATGCTAAAAGAAGTGCAATAATGTAAATTGTAATGACACAGCGAAATACCAGATACAATAAAACAGAAGAGAAGTTGATTGTTGTAAATAGTGTAAATGACGCTTCTTATAAATGTATAATGTTGACAGACATGACAGTTACAATGACCAGACTCATGATTAACTGGTAATAAATTAATTTATATGATTTTTTAATTTATTTTTAGCCTATATTTGTGTTTTAATACCTTATGTGTTTATTATGTTTAATATTATTTTTTTCCCGGTAGGTAAGTGTGGTGAGAAGACGACGGTGAGGTTAGCTTCGACGGGTAAGTAAAATGTGTTACCTTGTTATAAGTTTTCAAAGGGAAACTTGAGCGCGCACTCCTGAAAATGCCTGATAAGCCAGGTTGTGATGGAAATGTTGGCCTGCGGGTCGCAAGCAGCAGCAATCCTGGTTGACCAGGTGGTGGCAAGGAAGGCTAGCCCCTCAGGCCAGACTGCGAGGGTAGAAGAACCCTGAGAACTTGCCACAGGTGTGCCGTGTAGTAAGTTGCTATCGTAATTCCAGGTGAGAGCTACTCCATCACCCACGATGAGTTACATAGTTACATACACGAAGTAAATAATTCTGTCAGCCTAAAGAATAATACAAAAATAACCCGCATATAGGAGAAATAGAGAGAGAGAGAGAGAGAGGGGGGGGGGGCTTACGACGACGTTTCGGTCCGACTTGAATCATTTACAGTCACACTCACTTTGTCAATGGTCCAAGTCGGACCGGAATGTCGTCGTAAGCTTCTCTCTCTGTGCGGGTTATTTGTGTATTCTGCCAGCCTATACTGGGAGACTTCAACAGGCAATTGATGCATTTATTAGATGAAGTTGATATGATTACTATGGAATCTTTATAATTTTTTACAGCTATTTAAAGGTTCAATCGCAACACTGCTCTAACCACTTAAGTGAGCATTTCCCTCTCCCAGGTAGTTCCCGGATCCTCGGGAAATTTAAAGGTAGTTTTTGACGTTAACAATTAATGTATTCTATGTTTTACTTGATATGAATTATTTTAACAGTGTGGTAATATTTTGTGTATGTTTGATAGTTTTTTTATATTTTTGTGATATAGTTTTGGCTTGCGATTGTTAGTGTATATTGATGCATTTATATTTTTATTATAACATCAGTGGAATATAAATTACCGACAAGTTGAAGTATTATTTATACACACGTCCAATAATTAGGTGGCTTTATTATGTAAACGTTTCGCCAACCAGTGGCTTTATCAGTACAAAACAGCTTTTCTGTTTTTGTTCCTGTAATGTATTGATAAAGCGAAACGTCTTATACTTCAACTTATCTAATACTACAACTTTTCGTTATTATATACCAATGATGTTATGATAATTGTCAGACACAGCAACAGTATGGAATCTTGGAAATATAAACACATATGCAGTATAATGTGATCCTTTATTGACTACGTTTCGCCCACACAGTGAGCTTTTTCAAGTCACAAACAGATCTACCTGGGGTGGAAGGGTAGATCTGTTTGTGACTTGAAATAGCTCACTGTGTGGGCGAAACATAGTCAATAAAGGATCACATTATACTGCATATGTGTTTATATTTTCATTGTGTCGGTATTTTATGCCATTTATTTCCATCCAGTATAGAATCTTAATGCAGAGGACGTCTCCACAACTACTTACTTCCGCTGGCCCAACTTTTGGGCATGACCTACTTCCACTGGGGTGTCCCACCTACCAGGGACAATGCCTTCATCAGCTTCGCCTCATCTGGCTCCAGTACATAAGGCCGCTTTCTCCTCCTGTGCTTCAGATTCATCAAGACTACGGTTTAAACATTTGTTGCTAGGCTGAGGGACTGATTACCTCATCTTCAGCGTCTTCAGTCTTCTGCTTTTGTCCCTGTATTGTATTGATAAAGCCACTGGCTGACGAAACATAATATAGAGACACCCAGTTGTTACATTTGTGTCTAATATTTCCACATTTTTATTGCCCAGAGTGCCGAATAAATTTATATATCAAACCGGTGTCCGAGTCCAACGTCCTATCGTCTCTCTGAATGACTGATCATACACACAAGTATTGGAAAGATAAGGATATTAGTCCTGGGAAATGAAGAGTCTTTTCATCGATTTGTAATAAAATGAAATTTGGTATGATTATTGGGACTACATTCGTAAACAATATACCAGACATCTGACTGATGTCAGGTGAGCTTTCGCCGTCATCTTGAAAAGGCATTTTATGGTGTTTTATTCATTAACTGTTGATTGTGAAAAGATGACAGTACGAAAGACCTCAAAAGTCATATTTGATTTTATCTTAAGACTGAAACTTTGAGAAAATAAGCGCTTTATATCCCTTCAGTTTTACTTTGTTTTCTGGCACATTTTTCCACACCACACGTGAAATAGCGTACATTGAACATTGAACTGTAAGCCTATTTTATAAAAAAATAGTGAAAAATTTATTTTTTCGGCTTCTTCAGTACTGGAGTTTTCATATGAAACTGAGTAAAAATTCAGTGACTTAGTGAGATCATTAGGTTCAGCATTAAAAGAATATCCTTTTTCAAGATCATCTACATTCATTATAATAGCGAAGCGTTCCGTCTAGATCTGTCCAACTGTTGTCCATGTCGTACTCAAGTAATGTTTACATTATAAGCCTTCTCATTATAACTATAATGTGTTTCATTAGCATCATTATCTCCACTGTCAATAACAGAAATTAAGACATTGTCGTGTTATGATCAGTCTTGAAAATTAATATTTCGGGAAACACCATTAATAAATGTTATTCCTTGACAGTGACTGCATATACTTCAGCATTTTCAGACAGCCTTTTTGCAGCTGAATCGTCCATTACGATCCTTCCTGCATGTGCATGCTATTAGATTTAAAAACGACTCCCGAGCTGCTGCCAACTTAGACAAAATATCCAACATCAGCTTAGGTTCAAATTTTATTATATATATATATATATATATATATATATATATATATATATATATATATATATATATATATATATATATATATATATATATATATATATATATTATATATATATATATATATATTATATATATATATATATATATATATATATATATATATATATATATATATATATATATTATATATATATATATATATATTATATATATTATATATATATATATATTATATATTATATATATATATATATATATTATATATATATATATATATATATATATATATATATATATATATATATATATATATATGTGTGTGTGTAGTACTGATTTCTACAGAGCGGTCTTCTACAGAGTGGCTCCCATGGTACGGTCTCCTCCCGAAAGGCCTTCTACAGAGTGGTCTCCCATGGTACGGTCTCCTCTGAGCAGACTCCTTTTCACACCTTTATGCTAATGACCTTGACCTCGCCCTCGAGACCACCTCGCCCTCGAGACCACCTCACCCTCGACCCCCTCGCCCTCAACCCCCCCCCCCCCACCCTGGCCCCACCCACGCCCCCACCCGCCCCCGCGCCGACCCGCCCTCGCGCCCGCCCGCGCCCCTTGCGCCCGTCCGTCGCGCCCGCCCTTGCCTTCTGCAGTGTCGTACGGATCGCCCCCGCTCCCCGATTTTTTTTCCGATTTCAAACTTTTTTTGAATTTCATTTTCTTGTGCTCTCCATCTCCTCGGATCAAATTTTTGAGGTTCCCCCTCCCACTTTCACCCCCATCCCAATTTTTTTTTGAATTTCATTTTCTTATGATCTCCTCGGATCAAGTTTTTTGGATTCCCCCCTCTGGGGGGTAAGCATTCAAAATGGACTCCCACTTTCACCCCAAATATTTCTCCTCCATCTGCTTGGATCAAGGTTTTCTCGATAATACAAAGACTCTACTTCCTTGGATGAAGTTTTTTGGATTCCCCCCTCTGGGGGTAAGCATTCAAAATGGACTCCCACTTTCACCCCAAATTCCCTGCTCCAATTCCTCGGATCAAATTTTTCTCGAAATTAAAGTCTCCATCTCCTTGGATCAAGTTTTTCTCGATATCAAAGACTCCAACTCCTCGGATCAAGTTTTTGGATTCTCCCCTCTGGGGGTAAGCATTTCAAATGAGCTCCTCCTATGGGGCATGGTACTTTCTCTTACTACAGTTCTAAACAAGTGTGACGTCACCCCACCTGTGTTTACTCGGCGGTCAGTGACGTCACGTGATGATCTTAGTGGTGGGGTTATAGAATTTGGTAAACGTCTTGATTGTGGTGATCTTAGATATTGGAGATATAACAGGTATGTGTTTGTGTTAGTTTTGGTAAAATGTCTCATGTCATAAGTGTCTGAGTTAGTTTTTGTGTTAATGTTGTAAAGTCTGGAGACTGAGGGAGTAGTATGGTGGATGAGTTGTAATTTCAGTTAATGAAATGTGTAAGTGTAGATAAATTAGAGATGATAAATCTTATTTGGGAGTAATCAAAATGATATTTTGGAAGTGCTTCAGTGTTGTTTGGAAATGTTCAAATGTGTTTATGTGAGTATTCAAATGATTTATGAGTGTTCGAAGTAATCTTGGGGTTGTTCTGTAGTGAGATGATAAAGGTTGTGGATGAGAGAATATTTCTTAAGAGATATTGAGAAAAGGTGGTATCAAATGATGTATGTGTTTTGAAGGTGTTCAAAGTAAAGTGATGTGTGTGTGTGTGTGTGTGTGTGTGTGTGTGTGTGTGTGTGTGTTAGGTGGTTATAGAGTTTTGTGAATATCTTGGCTACAGTGATTTTAGTGGATTTGAGATGGGTGATGAGATGCATTTGTGGATGTGAAATGCGATTTTTGTGTGTTCAGAAGAGGTGTGTTGGGAGATGGGTGAGTGGATGTAAAGAAATGTGGGTGAGATGGAGAGGGGTATGGGGAGGGTTGTATTAGAAATTTAATGAAATATGGGGAGATTTTACTGAAAATAAAGGTAATGTGTGAATATTTTAAAAAGAAATTATAGAATTGAAAAGTTATGATATATTGGAAAAGAATGGAAGGTGTTGAAACATGTCGCAGTAGTTGGGTAGTGAGATTAGTTGTTGTGAGTATAATATCAATTTATGTGGATACAAGGAGATGGGTATGGAGAGGATTTTATTAGAATTTTAGTAATGTAAAGAGGAATGTGTATTACATTTAAGATTCAGTAAAAAGAAGGGGAAAAAATTATACCGAATAAAGTGTGAATAAATTGGTAAGTGATGAGGGTTGTGGGTAATGTAGTCGAACTAGATATACCAAAAAAGATGATATAAGTGGGTTGTTTTTGTGGGTGATGTGGGGTGTTGTGGGTTGTGGGTGTTGTCGAACTATTGATGTCGAAAAAGTGGTTATAAGTTGAGGGTTGTTGATGTGACTTTTTCTGATGAAATTAGTTAAAACGAGAAAAAAAATGTGGGTTGTGAGTGTTGTTGTCGAACTAGAGATACCGAAAAGACGTTATAAGTGTGTTGTTATTGTGGGTGATGTGGGTTGTGGGTGTTGTGGGTTGTGGGTATTGTTGTCGAACTAGTGATGCCGAAAAAGTGGTTATAAGTTGTGGGTTGTTGATGTGACTTTTTCTGATGAAATTAGTTAAAACGAGAAAAAAAAATTGTGGGTTGTGGGTGTTGTTGTCGAACTAGAGATACCGAAAAGATGTTGTAAGTGGGTTGTTGTTGTGACTTTTTCTGATGAAATTAGTTAAAACGAGAAAAAAGTGTTTTAGTAGTATTCAGTGGTGTATTTGGGAGTACTCAAATGGTGTTTGAGACTATTCAAAGGTGTTTTTGAAGGTGTTCAAGAGTATTTATGAAGGTGTTCTGGGAGTATTCAGTGGTGATTTGGGGGTATTCGAATGATGTTTTTGGAGTATTCAAAGGTAAATGATGGTGTTTTTGGTGTTGTTCAAAGTAAAGTGTCTGAGTTAGTTTTTGTGATACTGTTGTAAAAATCAGGAGAATGAGGGAGGAGTTTTGGGGGATGAGTTGTAATTTAATGAAATATGAAAGTGTAGATAAATTAGAGATGATAAATCTTATTTGGGAGTATTCAAAATGTTGTCTTGGAAATGTTCAAAGGTGTTTATGTGAGTATACAAATGATTTATGAGAGTGTTCGAAGTAATCTTGGGGTTGTTCTGTAGTGAGATAAAGGTTTTCGATGAGAGAATATTTCTTAAGAGATATTGAGAAAAGTGTGTGTGTGTGTGTGTGCGTGTGTGCGTGTGTGCGTGTGTGTGTGTGTGTGTGTGCTAGGTGGTCATAGAATTTTGTGAATATCTTGGTTACAGTGATTTTAGTGGATTTGAGATGGGTGTTAGTCTGTTATGTTGATCTTAGTTTATGGTGATTTTGGTGTTTTGACTGTATTCAGTGGTGTTTTAGTAGTATTCAGTGGTGTATTTGGGAGTACTCAAAATGATATTTTGGAAGTGTTTCAGTGTTGTTTGGAAATGTTCAAATGTATTTTTGTGAGTATTCAAATGATTTATGAGAGTGTTTTGAAGGTGTTCAAAGTAAAGTGAGGTGTGTGTGTGTATTAACTTAGTAATATGTAAAATTGTGACTAGTGAATTAATCGAAAAGTGGTTATAAGTTGTAAGTGTTGTGGTGGCTTTTTCTGATGAAATAGTTAAAACGAGAAAAAATGTCTAGACTTGTGTTGTATTTTGTAAAGAAATTGTGGATTGTTGTGGGTATTAACGAAAAAAATGTGAAATTAATTGGGTTATCCTGGGTTAAGAGTGAAAAATGTGTAGGGGGAAGTCGACAAGATTCAGCCTGTGTGTGGGGGGGGGCATCACGTGACGTCACTGACATAGGGGAAGTCGACAAGATTCAGCCTGTATGTGCGAGGTCATCACGTGACGTCACTGACCGCCGAGTAAACACAGGTGGGGTGACGTCACACTTGTTTAGACCACTAGTAAGAGAAAGTACCATGCCCCATAGGAGGAGTTCATTTGAATGCTTACCCCCAGAGGGGAGAATCCAAAAACTTGATCCAAGGAGATGGAGTCTTGGTATTGTTGATATCGAGAAAAAACTTGATCCAAGGAGATGGAGACTTGGTATTATTGATTTCGAGAAAAATTTGATCCGAGGAATTGGAGCAGGGAATTTGGGATGGGGGGTGGTGTGGGGGGAAAATCTTTGTATTAATGATATCGAGAAAAACTTGATCCGAGGAGATGGAGTCTTTGTATTATCGAGAAAACCTTGATCCAAGGAGATCATAAGAATTTAGAAACCCCATAGGGGGGGAATTCAAAAACTTGATCCGAGGAATTGGAGCAGGGAATTTGAGATGCAAGTGGGAGTTCATTTGAATGCTTACCCCCAGAGGGGAGAATCCAAAAACTTGATCCAAGGAGATGGAGCCTTGGTATTATCGAGAAAAACTTGATCCAAGGAGATGGAGTCTTTTATTTCGAGAAAAACTTGATCCGAGGAATTGGAGCAGGGAATTTGAGATGCAAGTGGGAGTTCATTTGAATGCTTACCCCCAGAGGGGGGAACCCAAAAAACCTTGATCCGAGGAGATGGAGTCTTTGTATTATCGAGAAAACCTTGATCCAAGGAGATCATAAGAATTTTGAAACCCCATAGGGGGGAATCCAAAAACTTGATCCGAGGAGATCATAAGAAAATGAAATTAAAAAAAAAATCGAAAAAAATTGGGATGGGGGTGAAAGGGGGAGGGGGAACCTCAAAACTTGATCCGAGGAGATGGAGAGCACAAGAAATTCGAAAAAAATCGGAAAAAAATTCGGGGAGCGGGGGCGATCCGGACGACGCTGCAGAAGGCACTGGCGGGCGCGAGGGCGGGCGCGTGGGCGGGGCGCCAGTCGGGCAGGCGTGGGTGGGGGTTGAGGGTGAAGTGGTCGAGGGTGGGGATCGTGGGTGGGGGTCGTGGGTGGGGGTCGTGGATGGGGGTCGTGGATGGGGGTCATGGGTGGGGGTCGTGGGTGGGGGGTTGAGGTCGAGGTCAAGGTCATTAGCATATAGGTGTGAAAAGGAGTCCGCTCAGAGGAGACCGTACCTTGGAGACCGTACCGTGGGAGACCGCTCTGTAGAAGACGGCTCTGTAGAAATCAGTACTACTATATATATATATATATATATATATATATATATATATATATATATATATATATATATATATATATATATATATATATATATATATATATACACACACACACACACACACACACACACACACATGTATATATGGAAGTACCACTTCTAGAACTGTACTGGGGACCCTCATCCTCAGAGAAGAGAATAAACGTGCCTCAGGGAAAATTCAAGGTTCTGCCCGGAGCTGTTTGAATATTTCCTTCTCTTACCACCCCCTATATTCTATGTTAACTTTAATTTATAAGCAGAATACACTGACAAAAAATTACAAACGTGAATACATTGGTACATTATATCAAAGATTATGAATCTCCTCCAGCTTCTTCGAAGCCGGACGCGAGCTAAGTATGCAGCAAGCATTTACCGTCTGGATGGCTCTATAACATAAGAGTGGCCGCCCTCGGGTCCCTAGTAGTGTCGATGAGTCTGGAACCCAGTTTTTTAAGGAAGCGTGTGGCATTTTTACCCCCAGGATCCAGGGTCTTTGATCCCACAGGGACAAATTGATACTGTTGGCTTATGTCTTTGTACTTGCCGATCTTGTACTCCTCCCTGTCGCCCAACACTGATGGATGTAGGTGTCAGCCAGCGTCGACATGCAGGTGTAGTCCCATGCTAAGGGCTTGCCATTCTTCTAAGGATAGATGGTGATCCCGTCAGGGCGGTTTGCTGGTTTGTGAGTATTGTTGGCTGCTAGTGATCGGGGCTCTCTCTCGGCTGGCATCCAGCCGAGATCAGTAGGACTCTGGGATAAGAAAGATGAGGCCTGATGGCAGAAACTATGTAAGCTATGAGATCACACTTTATTTCCAGTTGCTTTATATCCGTATTCTTTTTTTATCTTTTACGATATATCAAAAATAGTTCGAAAGATTAGAGATCACTTTTCTTAATCATTCAGACAGTTGATGGTGGTGGTGGATGCTCTTCAAGTGTCATACACCAGTGATCTTGGTGGTGATGGATGTTCTTCAGTGTTAAACACCAGTAATCTTATATCTTCCCTTATAATAGCAGCGGCTGCTTCCCCAGTTGTTCTTGGACATTCTTCATGTTTGTCATTGTCCTTTGTAGCACACTGTACCAGGAATGAGAATTACTTGTCACGGAAACACATCACAGCAGCTATTATATATAACATCACGAATTATTTTATTGCCTCCATATTTCTCTAATATTTTTATCTTGAATGTTACTTCTGCTGGTACACATTTTCCCATGAGCTGCATTAAGTCATTTTAAAAAAAGGCAGTGATTTTTACTGGCAGAGGGCAGCAGAAGGTGAGTTGATGAAGCAGTCCTCAGGGAAGTTAGGCCTCAGGTAGGGCCGCGAAAGTAGAATAATTTTGGAAACGGTCACAGTTATGTCACAGGTCTCGAGGTGTGTACAGTTTTTATGAACATAATTTTCAACCTATAACATACATAGTTTATAGCTTTAATGGCGTAGATCGTATGAATAGGTGGAAGTGAAGGCTAAGGAGGGGAAGCAAGAAGGAAAATGGAGGTGGAGGGAAAGGAAGAGATGATTTCGAAAGGTTACAGTGATTTAAAATGGAAAGGGTAATAAAGATAAATGACGGGAAGGGAAGAATGAGTGGGAACACAGGGAAATGGGGGCTGAATGGATAGAGGAGAGGGGAGATGAGGGGACATGTTAGTGTTGCCAGGGCTCTGTGTGTATGTGTGTGGGGATCCTCATGTACCAGCCCCCAGGGAGGATAATGATTCGTTGCCATGGTTACTCTGCTGCATTACTTGGTAGAGACGGTCGAGGGGAAACAGGTCGCGTTGCTGCGGTCGTGTTCTTTTTTTCCTGTTTGTGTCGTTCCTTCCCTTGATGCTTGAAGCTACCCTTCTGCCTTGCACAATTGCTTCATATAACCGTAATTAGTTCTTTACTGGAAAAATATATTTTATTTGCCAAACTTTCTATTTTAATTTGCTATTAAATTTTATGGTTTTTATTACTGTATTATTGTTTTTCTGCCTTGCTTGTGTATATGTATCTGGCTTTATGTTCTTGCTTCTCAGTAAGTGGCTGCTGGTTTATTATCGCTAATCAAATCCACTTGAAGGCGCTTGTAAATATGCCTCATTTATGCGGCTGTCGGAATGTTTCTCAGTCTTCTCTTATGGTTTTTCCATTTTCTGTTCGTATCAGTCTCATTTTCTATAGTGCATTATGGGTAATATATGTTGTCGTTGTAGTTTATAGTTGGCAGTAGTGTAACCTAATCTAAATTATGAATGTCACAGTTTAGTTGGGGATTTTAATGTACTATTGACTATTGTTTCACAGTGAAAAAGGTATTTTAAGGGGAAAATGTAATTTCACTGCAATTCTTATTTTGTTTTGTTTAATCAGATAAAACAGTCGACACATTTCAGGTACTTCTGCTACAACAGTAACGTGGAAATTAGCATGTCGGAATGAATATGAATCGGTACACACAAATAACCCACACATCAGATATAGAAGGTTATGGCGACGCTGTAAATGGTCCAAGTCGGACCGAAACGTCGTCATAAGCTTCTCTCTCATATTTTAGCGCTTCTTTTTGTGTATTGTTCCAGTGACGGTGTTGTGCCTTTTTGTTCTTAAAAATGAATCGGCTAATAACATTTATCCCATTCATGAGCGTGCAGTGCGAAGCTGCGTGTAACTAGACGTCTGTCAGTCTGCTAACCTTCATGGACCAGTCATTGTTCCATACCTCGTTGTTGTACTCGTCCAACACTTCAGCATCTTGCGTTTCTGGAATTGTGAGAGATATTGGGAGTGAGTATTCCTCTGGAGGATTGTGTGTCGTTAAAATCTTATGGGCCCCTTGAGGTTTGTGGCCAACAGGAGGCTTGACAGTGGTTTTAATCCTCGTATGATTTGGGAAGGTGTGTGGGACTTTGATTGCAGGATGCCGATGAAAGGATGCTGGGGTGGAACCGAAGATGGGTTCCAACGTGAAGGGAAAAATGGGTGTAAGGTTTGGGGGCGTCGCGAGAATGTGGGTCATGGGTTGTGTATTGAGATGATGGGTGGGTGATGTTGATGGAGTTTGTGGGATTAATTTTTTGGTGGGTGTGGGTGGACGGTAAGGTGGGTGGTAGACAGGTGTGGGTGGACGGTAAGGTGGGTGGTAGACAGGTGTGGGTGGACGGTAAGGTGCGTGGTAGACGGGTGTGGGTGGGGGTTTGCCGGCGTTGTAGACAGGTGGTAGAACCACCGGGACGAACTCTCCTGCGTTGTTAAGTTGTGTGTTGGAAGAGACGAGCCCCATCGTCGCGGCCACCACTGCCTGGGGAAGGGAACACCTCTGTGACAGGAAGCATGAGTTCAGGGTAATTAGTAATGCTCTTTCTCTTTGCTTTTCTTAACCCAAACTTTGTTGTCCACTACCACTTCTTCACATACAAGCGCTCCTCTTTCTCAACCCACACTTTTATTCCCTCTTTCCATTTTCCTCAATTTTTTTTTGTCCAAGCTAAATCACTCTTTACACTCACTCCGTCTATCCCTTTTTTGCCCCTTCCCTCCCTCTCACTACTACTATCCCTCTTTTGTCCCTTCCCTCCCTCTATTCATTCACACCGTTGCTTTCCTTCCCTTCTCCCCTCGCCCCGTTTTTCCTCTCTTCCACCCTTGGTTAATAACCAAGGATTCTTCTTTACAAGTCTCAAGGCAGGTAGCAGCTCTAGGGAACACTTTCCAACTGGAAACCTGTGCCAACCCTGCTAGTAGAGAAAGGCTATTGAGTTGACCTGTAAAAAGAAATGCAGTATTCAGTCTGCGTTTTTTGTGGCGTGCATGATTTTTCGGTTCATATCTGGAAAAGTTAAGTAGCACTACAGTTACGCTCTGTGAGAGGGCATATGCACAACACGGTAATACACTTCAGGACGACACGGGTTTTAGATAGCGTGAAGAATAAAGATGTATACTTTATGCATCCCTGCTTTTTACTAAGGATATTTTGCACTGTCTGCCGAGCCTCTTACTTTCGTTGGGAGTGATTTCGATGTGTAGGCTCTTAAGAATTTTCCAGGAGTAAATTATTATGCATCTTTCTCGCCTACGTTCATGTGAGTACAATTAAGAAGGACTTCAAAGATTTCCAGTAATTTATTGTTTGAATTTATGTGAGAAATGAAGGTTCCCCGTAAATTCTCCAGATCTTCAATTTCACCAGCTTTAAAATGGACTGTTAATGTGCAGCACGTCATTTTGAGTCATCATAAAGCAATAGTATATTGTGCAGGTGTCACATATTTACAAAGTAGTCTCTTAGTTCAGTTCTGGACTGTGTGGAAATTTTTGCTTCTCTGATCCGTTTACATCGAAGTATTTCTTGGTTTAAATGTTCTATTTTTCCTGCCTATTATTTTTCCTTGCAGTTATGATAACACTGCTGGCATCCTTGAACCCGAGTTCTTTTAATTTCCTGTTTTTGTGAAGGTGTTGAATTCCAGATCGTCTGGACTGACTTCCTCTCATTCTTTGGGCTTATTCATATCTACTTTTAATTCCATGTATGAAATTTACCTCCATCATGTACTTTTGATTCCATGTATTGAGTCAGCCTCCATCATGTCTATTCTTAATACAATACACAACTTCGCTATCGTAACATTGTCTTAGTTGGATGTATTCGTAAAATAAAAATTTGAAAATAACATAATAATCTTCGAAAAATAATTAAATCCATACCTAATAGTGATATTGAATATGACAGAAATATACCAAAGAAAATATTTTCCCTAGACTTATCAGGATTAATGATATATTAATGCCAGTTAAAATTGTTGTTAAAATGTGGAAATTGCAATGTATGGGCAAATGGAATTTTGCATTCATACCGGAGGTTAGTAATCTGATGATAGGGAGGATATGATGAGTTTGTGAGATTAGAGGCGATCGATGGCGAGTGATTAAGGCAGCAATTCACTTTGTAGCTAATAAGAATGCAGACTTGAATATGTAATACACACATAACCATATATAGGAAAAAGTAGCTTGGACTTGGACCATTGACTAGTCGCACAAACTAGTCAAATGGTTCTAGTGGAACCGAAACTTCGTCATAAGCTTCTTTCTCTTATGTGCGGCTTATTTTTGTATTGTTCGTCACGATATTATGTCTTTAATAACTCATATCAATGGTAGTGGATTCACAGTGCATAATACTTTTGTGACTTTTAATTTTGACGTCGTGTGTATCACTACGCATACCACGTATGGTCCACTGCTCTTGTGAACTTAATTTATTCACTTCATCTACATGCATAATTAATGTATAGTCAGCCGTGTGTATGTATATCCATCTGAATTCATATTCAAAATTAAGTACCTGCATAATTACTAATGTTTATGTTGCGTCGTAAAAATGTTAAACGTTGGAGAGGCTCACCAGGCTGGCCACACTCTTCATCGTGAGGGATGTGTAGTCACAATGAAACGCTAAGCTTGTGTGACATGATATATATATATATATATATACACACACACACACACACACACACACACACACACACACACACACACACACACACACACACACACACACACACACACACACACTTCCTTGTTCCCCATTCCCTCCCTCTCCTACCCTTTCTCTTCCAACTCCCCCTTTCCCTTTCCTCTCCTTTCTCCCTGTTGCTACAATTTTTCCCCTCAACCCACTACCTCTTGTAGATTGAGGGTCGTACTCATACACTTTGCCTAAAACTATTTGCCTACAGGTGATCTGGTCTTGTCACTTGCTGCTAACTTGATATATCGTTCCTTGATTCGGAACCATTTGTTATGATTTACACATGTTTCCACCCTCTTTACTACCTCCCATTCCCTTGTGTCGCGCTCCATCCCGTTTTCATATTCGTATCCCCCAGTCTCCACTTTCCACTCCCTACCTCTTCCTCTTTTCTCTAATTGTTTCCATTTGTCATAGCGATTTTTTTTAATGCGTCGACGACCACAAACTTTCCATTGCGGAAAAGCGCATGTCCCACTGAGAGAATGGATATTTAAATGAATCAGCGAGGTAAATATAATTAACACCATCATAGCTTCATTATGCAATTAGGTTTGACAACTTCCTAGATTGCGTAATTTAGCGTACATCAAATTTTCTTGTCAATTTGGTGTGTAGAGCGTCCAAAATAGCGAGGGAGAGAGACCTGAAGCAAGAGATGTGGGAAGGTAATTTGGAAGAGTCACGAGAATTAGAGACGGTCTCTCCGTTGTCTACCTGGAGGGTATTCCGGGGATCAACGCCCCCGCGGCCCGGTCCATGACCAGGCGTCCTGGTGACTGAGGGCCTGATCAATGAGGCTGTTACTGCTGGCCGCACGTAGTCCAACGTACGAACATATATTGTGTCTTGTTTTGTTCGAGGACTTGCCTTTAGGCTCTGAAACTATCTTCAGTACTTCGGTATTATTATCTGTATTCTGTTAATAAAACTGTCTGGCGAAACGTCTCCACAGTAGATACCTCAATAATGCACATGTCTTATTCATGTACTTGTCGGTTTTGTATAAAAATATCGTACAATAGGAAAATATGCTTCCTAACGGTGATAATCTGATCATGTCCTGGAAATGAGTGAATCAATCTCTGATTTTTATGGGTAATCTGTGAGAAGGTGGATTATTCTTAACAGATTCATAACTTTTTTTTAATGACCTGGGACGTTGTATTACTTTGTTAGTCTTTGAACTATGGAAAAAAAGTCGAAAATAAAAGCCAGAGGGAAGTAGGTAGAATGCTCACCAGGAAAAATGTATGATGCGGGTCTTAGTTATTTAATGGTGCAAGGTATTTTTTGGTCACGTGATATCTACCCAGCAGTCCGTCCTCTTGACCACAGACATCATGGCACTGTTGTATAAACAGTCAAATGGGTGACTGTTGACGGCGCCTGGAAGAGTTGAAATGAGTTTCATTGTAGCTGCGTTCAGTGGGTGCCCGTTTTCTGTTCGAACGGTAGACTTGTCGCCTTTTTCTTATATTAATAGTTTGCTAACCTAATATAGAGGTACGTAATGGGTCTATCTGTAAATACCTTTGTAACTTGTCATGATTGTGACCAGACTTACCTGGAGTTCATTACCTTTGTAAATTGTGAGTTCATTACCTTTGTAAATTGTGAGTTCATTACCTTTGTAAATTGTGAGTTCATTACCTCTGTAACTTGCTCAGCTATCAAAACTTTGGAGTCCAGTCCCTGTACCAATTATGTACCTCTGTAATCTTTTGACTACCGCCCACAGGATGGGTATGGGGTGCATAATAAACATATTAAACTAACTAACCTAATATAACCTAACCTAACTTAGAAATGCGGTGTAAACCGTATGTGAAAATGTTACGTAGTTGTTAGGGGGTTGGATGGTTGTTCGGAGAGCATACAGTAATAATTAATCTTCAAAGATTAATAGTTGCAATTTGTGTGGTGTTTCATGCCTGGAATATACCCATCTTGTTTGTTGCTAATGTGATAATTACTTTTTTAGAAGGTATAGTTGGATGTAGTTTGAACAGTGAAAATGAGGCTCACAAGAACAAATATTTTGTGAAGGTTTGATGGTAGGTAGAACAGATAATCAGTGAGAATGGATTGCTTTCAATTAAATTTTCTTAATCTCTATATAAAGGATGCATAAACATACTGGTGTAAGGCTAATAAACCTACTGCCGTAATCCTTTTTCTTCAGTCCTAACTGACAAATATTTACATGACGTACTGTATGGGCAGTTGTGGCTGCGACGTAGATAAATAGCTTGAATTATAAAGGTTTTGTTTAGAAGCAGCGTTTAGAAAGTGCCTGAATTATTCTTCTGAATATTCTTCCTTTGTAAATCTCTACACATGTTTGAATTAGTTCGCGTATCTTTTTTTTTGTGCGGCCCAGTAAAAGAAATTCTTGTATTTGTGTGTTCTTCATTTCGGAAAGTTTAATGAATATATTTTTATCCCGTGACTTTCGGGAGGAAAAGATTGTTTTGAAGTTTATATGAGAATCCAAAGATGAATTTGAATTAAGGCCTTAAAGTTCATAAAATATTCGTTTAAAACAGTTTATTATTACTTTACTAATTAAAAGTGTCTGTTCCAGTATTTTTATCTGACGAATTATAGCAAAACGTTTGGATTTTTTTTCTGAAGTTACGTGTAAAATTAGAGGGATATCTCTTCCCTTGTGTTGGTCAAGAGGACTGTCTTGCGTGGCCACCTGTCGTGTTTAAAGCCAGCTGTCGTGTGTCTTACGCAATAGCGTTGCAAGCTTTTCTCTTTTCCAGCTGCTTGAGATAAGGAAATTTGCACTTTCACCGCGGAATATGATAATTTACAAGAGCATTTTTTTTTTTACAGTTTTTAAAGAAGCTGTTTTGTGTTGACTGGTGAGAGCTATAATTCTGGGGCCACAGAACCTCACTGAAAACAAGCTGAAGAAAAATAAGGAAGTGTAAGAACCGTACGACAAACAGTAGGAAGTAAAAAAGAAAGTGAACGTACACACACACAAAAAGACAAAAATGGAAGCAGGAAATGTCCAGACGAAGACAAACTTTTTAGTTTAATTAAAGCTTATGTTAGGGTTTAGCGATGTCATCCGTTCACAGAGGGACCTATAACTAATTGAGTGTAGTAGTTCGGTACACAACCACAATGACCTGGGTTCAGTTCCCCTGCAAAGCTAAGACTCTTCCTACGGTCACCGGCCCCACGGACCGGGCCTGGACCAGGACTCTTGGTTGCTGGTCTGATCGAGCAAGCTGTTACTGCCTAGCCTTCCGCAGTCCAACGTATGAAACACAAACCGTCTGATCAGGAACTGTTTTGAGAAAACCGTTGAGTCTCTTCTTGAAGACAGCTTAGGGTGTGTCGGTAATCTTCCTTAGGTATGAAGGGAGGGCGTTGAAGAGTCGTGGTTCCTTAACACTTACTGAGTTTTCTCTTATTGTACTCATCGTTTCCGTGCTTTTCATTGGAGATATCCTGCGCCGCCTGCCAAGCTTCT
Organism: Cherax quadricarinatus; assembly: GCF_038502225.1. Lineage (NCBI taxonomy): Eukaryota > Metazoa > Arthropoda > Malacostraca > Decapoda > Parastacidae > Cherax > Cherax quadricarinatus. The sequence continues at coordinate 8,624,576 of NC_091352.1, read as the reverse complement.
TGTGTTCGTAATAATAATTTCGGTGTGCAGGTTTGGGATCAGTCCCACCAGTATCTTTCTCTTACACCTGTTTCCCTTGTTCACTCCAGATAAACCTGACCCGGGGCCGGGCTGCGGGTATAGGAAAATTCTTGAAATCCTTCAGAGATATATTGAAGGTAAGGTAGGAGTTTGTCGACGGAGGTCTGTCTTCCGTTGTCTGTCCTGGACTACTGACCTTCAGCAGAGTTACACTTTGCAAAAAGCAAACGTCATCTGCCTCCTGTTCACTTTCTGCACCATACCTTCTTTCTCTTCTCCTTGGACCGTATCTGCTCCCTGCATCATACCTGTCCAGTCCCTGAAATATATGTTTACCTATTCAGTGGAGGTGCCTTGGTACTGGTCAAGGACTCTTGATCCTGTGTATTGAAACAACCTCTCCAGTCCTTATATCAGTCCACTTAGTTTCCCATGCTCAGTCCCCCGCCTCTACGTTTCTATTCCAGACCAGGCCTCCCGGTACATGGCCTCATCAACCATGAATGTTCAGTACTAGTGATATATTTGCTCATTTCATGATGCAAAATCTGCTTATTTCCTAGACCAAAACATGTTTACTCCCTGGGCCGCTGTCTCGGCACTTTCTTGGACAGTACTTCACGCTCTTGTCCACACTAGTCACATCCTGGGCATTACTTTCCTATTTTCAGGAACAATTCATGCTCATTTCTTGGCTAATGCCATCTCATTCCCTGGATGATACCTGCCCACATTCTGGGTCATATCTACCCGCCGCCCTGCCCACCTAATTTTCTAGGGCGCTCCTGAGTGTGCCTCACGCTCGCGCTTATTTTCTGCTCCGTAGCTAGAATGTATACGTAATTTCACGCTTCTTATGGGATCCTGCCGCAATCCATGGTGCGTCCTCGCTCACATATCACAGAAAACGAGCAGTCGTAACACAAATAATAAAATACTTGTATAAGTACATAATATTCTTAATGTTGTAGAGGTTTATGTTAGGAGGGTTGTGTGTTCTCCACCAACCGGAGGCAATAAAACTTATATTACTTGTTTATATCCCAAAATCTTTACAGAACGTTTTCTATGAAATTGAGAACGTATGGGAATATTTACTAGAGAAAATTTAACCCGGGAAGTAACTGTATCGAGGTTATAATATCTTTATTTCTACAAGTACATGTACAAGGTATACAGGCCTAGCTGACATCAGTGACATACTCCTGTATAGAAAGTCCCATGTTATGCAGAGCATTTCGGGCAAATTAGATCAGTTTTGTCCCGGGATGCGACCCACACCAGTCGACTAACACCCAGGTACCCATTTTACTGATGGGGAACATAGACAACCGGTGTAAGGAAACACGTCCAATGTTTCAAACCTCGCCGGAATCGAACCCGGAACTTCGCCGTGTGAAGCGAGAGCTTTAGCCACCAGGCCACGGTTATATCATGAGCACAAATGTTTCAGGCCTCGTACATAATTTTGAACTGTTAATAGTTTTATATAGTATGTAAAGCTGAATTTAATATAACTAAAACTAAACATTATGATTTACGTCCATTGTACCTTCCTACTAGTGTGCAGATACCATTGTACCTTCCTACTAGTGTGCAGGTACCATTGTACCTTCCTACTAGTGTGCAGGTACCATTGTACCTTCCTACTAGTGTGCAGATACCATTGTACCTTCCTACTAGTGTGCAGATACCATTGTACCTTCCTACTAGTGTGCAGGTACCATTGTACCTTCCTACTAGTGTGCAGGTACCATTGTACCTTCCTACTAGTGTGCAGGTACCATTGTACCTTCCTACTAGTGTGCAGATACCATTGTACCTTCCTACTAGTGTGCAGGTACCATTGTACCTTCCTACTAGTGTGCAGGTACCATTGTACCTTCCTACTAGTGTGCAGGTACCATTGTACCTTCCTACTAGTGTGCAGGTACCATTGTACCTTCCTACTAGTGTGCAGGTACCATTGTACCTTCCTACTAGTGTGCAGGTACCATTGTACCTTCCTACTAGTGTGCAGGTACCATTGTACCTTCCTACTAGTGTGCAGGTACCATTGTACCTTCCTACTAGTGTGCAGGTACCATTGTACCTTCCTACTAGTGTGCAGGTACCATTGTACCTTCCTACTAGTGTGCAGGTACCATTGTACCTTCCTACTAGTGTGCAGGTACCATTGTACCTTCCTACTAGTGTGCAGGTACCATTGTACCTTCCTACTAGTGTGCAGATACCATTGTACCTTCCTACTAGTGTGCAGATACCATTGTACCTTCCTACTAGTGTGCAGATACCATTGTACCTTCCTACTAGTGTGCAGATACCATTGTACCTTCCTACTAGTGTGCAGATACCATTGTACCTTCTTACTAGTGTGCAGATACCATTGTACCTTCCTACTAGAGTGCAGATGCCATTGTACCTTCCTACTAGTGTGCAGATACCATTGTACCTTCCTACTAGTGTGCAGATACCATTGTACCTTCCTACTAGTGTACAGATACCATTGTACCTTCCTACTAGTGTGCAGATACCATTGTACCTTCCTACTAGTGTGCAGATACCATTGTACTATCCTACTAGTGTGCAGATACCATTGTACCTTCCTGTTAGTGTGCAGATACCATTGTACCTTCCTGTTAGTGTGCAGATACCATTGTACCTTCCTGTTAGTGTGCAGATACCATTGTACCTTCCAACTAGTGTGCAGATACCATTGTACCTTCCTACTAGTGTGCAGATACCATTGTACCTTCCTATTAGTGTGCAGATACCATTGTACCTTCCTACTAGTGTGCAGATACCATTGTATCTTCCTATTAGTGTGCAGATACCATTGTACCTTCCTATTAGTGTGCAGATACCATTGTACCTTCCTACTAGTGTGCAGATACCATTTACCTTCCTATTAGTGTGCAGGTACCATTGTACCTTCCTACTAGTGTGCAGATACCATTGTACCTTCCTACTAGTGTGCAGATACCATTGTACCTTCCTACTAGTGTGCAGATACCATTGTATCGTGCTACAAGTGTGCAAATACCTTTGTATCTTGCTATTAGAGTACAAATACCATTGTTTCTCTTGCTACGCACTCATCATTGCAGTATTACGCTACCATTATATTACTACATACTATCATATTACTGCAGATTATGAAAGATACATCATAATCAACACCTGGAAAATACTGGAGGGATTGGTCCCAAATCTCCACACCGAAATTACTACTTTTGAAAACAAGAGGCATGACAGACAGTACAAGATACCTCCAATGAAAAGCAAGGGAGCGAACCACGACTTCTCACTCTCCATTCATGCATAAGGGGGATCACAAGCAAACCCTTAGCTGTCTTCAAGAGAGAACTCGACAAATTCCTCAAAACAGTTCGTGATCAGGCGGGCTGTGGTGTATACGTTGAACTGCGGGTGGCGATCACTAACAGCTTGTTTGCTTAGGTCAGCAATCATGAGATCTGGTATGGGACCGGGCCGCCGGGGCGGTGACTTCCGGAAGCGTCTCCAGGTAAACATTTTCTTATAGATTATTATTCATGGAATTGCTCTACCCGGAGTCTACCTGGAGGGCGTTCCGGGGGTCAGCGCCCCCGCGGCCCTGTCCTTAACCAGGCCTATCGGTGGATCAGGGCCTGATCAACCAGACTGTTACTGCTGGCCGCACGTAGTTCAACGTACGAACCACAGTCCGCCTGATCAGCTACACCAGTAATTGTCATACATTGCCTGGGGAATGGGATGGGTGAGGAGTAACCGGGATTAATTCCAGGAAGGGAAGGATAGTTCCAGTTCTTGCCATCAGGTCTTCGCCAGCATGAAGGCAGTGCTCTGGAAGTTCATGGATTGCTAGGGAATCTTTCATTTATATTTTTGGCTATATGTTTTTGTTTATTAATACTTATTTCAATAGGATACAATTATAAATGTCAATAACATTGAAACGTTATTGAAACTAATAGTTTTTGATATGTTATTAGAGTCTGACTTATTGGTAGGAATTATGTAATGTTGTGGTTGTGAAGTCAGACGAGTGACGTTAATTTTGATTAAAGCGAAAGAAAATCTCAGTAAGCAAATTACATAAACGGGCATTAAACGCCTGGCAGCAGAATTACGCCTGACATTCTTTGTAAATGGTCCAAGTCGGACCGAAACGCTGTCGTAAGCTCCTCTCTTCTATGTGCAGGTTATTTGTGTATGTTTCAATCACAGTATTGTGCCATTTTTTTTGTTATTCTGTACCGTTAATAACAACACCCAATTCTCGTACAGTATGAGGATGAGCCGAAATCACAAAGACGTCAACTTCAATAAAACAAGCCATCTTGAAACTGCTTTATTGCCCGCTGTTGCATCACTTCTTCGGTACCTTTGTTGCGAATACAGCTTTCACGACGACGATTTATGGGTACGACAAATACTACTTAACTACTGCTACGATGACTAGAAAGTGTTAGAATATAAAATGAGGTGTTTTAGTATCCATTGAGTAAAACATTCTTAAGAACTTTACTAACATTGCTTTCGATATTGGAGTACTACTACTGCGACTATTACAACTACTACTACTATTACAAATGCAAATATTGTAGCTATTACAACTGCAGTTACTACCAAAGGTAGGATCAGGCACTTCAGTGATCTCCAGTGCGAATTTCATTTTTAGATCAGTTTCAGTTCATATATATTTAACTATGTCATCACTGGCTTTTTACACAATGGTTTACAGATGTATAGCCTCATAGGGGAGATAGACAGACAAACACAAGATATACACAGCCACACAGATGTATATTTTCCAAACATTTTGTGATAATGATTCCAAAAGTCGTAAGCAGATTCTCTTAAAACAATGTCTGCCTCATGCAAAGGAAAGTCAGGAAGTGATGGTCTTGGTGGTCTGTAGGAAGTGATGGTCATAATGGTCTGTAAGAAGGTCTGGAGGTGATGAGGATGCATTGATCCGTGGGAGGGTCTAGTGGTGATGGGTCACTAGTAGTCTTAGCTCCGGTCTTGAGGTTGATGGGGATCGGAAGGTCCGATGTCCTCTCCGAAGGTGGAGTCATGGTGGTGTCCGATGTCCTCTCCGAAGGTGGAGTCATGGTGGTCTGAACTTTGATCTGCAGGTGACGGGAAGGATTGGTGTGGTGGAATAGTTGAATATGCGACCGGTACGGTGGTTGGGGATAGGAAGAAGCTGGACTTGAAGGTGATGGGGTCTACGTCTCTGGTGATGGGGTGCACGGCCTCCCCGTCAAACTCTACGTCAGCAACATAACCAATGACGTGGTCTGCCTGGTATTTCACCTATAAGAACGTATACAAAATATTTTTGCAATACTTTTTATGAAGTTTTCTCATTTTTATGTTAAATTAATTCTAGGTAGATCGTTTGACTTTCGTCATCTAGCTTATATTATGGCCCGTAAACGCTCTTAGCTAACCTTGCCTAACCTTATTATAACAAGCGCAATTTAATTTAGCCTAATCCAACTAAATATATTTTAGATAAGTTTACAGTAATTTAATAATAAACACAATAAAATATATTTTTTTTCGTTAGGTTCAGAATGACAAATTATTTTTGCTCATAGGGGAGGGAGTGCTAAACCCATTTGGGTCCCACAGCGCCTCCGGGAATGGGAGGCAGTCAGGTTCAATCCAAGACAGGGGAGGTCCAATTCCATTAAAGGGACTAAACAGGCAAAGAAGAAAGGATTAAGAACAAGAATAGTAATTGGGTTACGGTCTGCATTCTGCCATCGGGCAGAGCGATGTAGTAGGATCCCTTGATGAGGTGCCCGTCGTAAGTCTCGTCCTGACCGAAGTGTGCACCACCTTGGTCATCCTTCACACCGTACTGGAAGTTGTAGCTTCCACTCTGCTGACATAACATTCTTCTAGTTACAAGTTATTACTATTTTAGGTAAATGGACACAGATGCAACTAATTTGGCAACGTTTTGCTCTCCTGGAACCACAAAAAAGTCACATTAGTTACATCTGTGTCTTTACCTAACATTCTGTCGGTAATTCTGTCATTACTAAGCTCTTACTAACTAAAGAATAAGTCATGGTACCGTAGCTTCAGCAGTTCTAAAGTACATAATCTACACTGGAAATGAAAACATGACGTTTTGTCCCATCCTGAAACAAGTCAATCAGGGCTTGTAACGGTTCAGGAGAGGCGTTTAGTTTGTATATGTAATTTAGTTGTTAATTGTCAGTAGGTGTTCAGGAGCAATCTGTGATTTGAATTACAATCAGATCAGGTTTTTGTCTTGACGTTGTAGTGGTGCCAGATTCACCGCCATAGTGACTATGACATGGCCTCCTGGTTGATAGCCTAATCAACCAGACTGTTGACGCAAGTAGTACGCAGTTCGTGTAAGGCACTACGTACCTAGAATTTTCAATCTTGGAGAATTTTTTTTGATGGATCAGTTCCATTTATATTTATTGGAAATGGCCGTATAAATTTATACAATGCGTTATATACTTTATAGCTTAACGAAATTCGTTACAGCCTAAAAATAAATTGAAAAAAAAAATGCATAATGGCTGGGAAAATATTTAGAAAAATGTATTGAGGAAAAATGTGTATATTGTTATACTGTTACTGAAAATCAGTGATTTCACTCAGTAGAAGTGAACTTTAGCTTCTGCAGCGTGAATCACACTAGTGGTGATGACCCAGCACGTCTCACATTTGACACTCGTGGGCGTCGCTCTTGCGACGCTAGTAGGCGTCGCCTGTGTGACAGTGGGCGTTGCAACTCTGACTTTTGTTAGCGTACCTATCACCTTTGACGTTACCAACAACTTTACATGGTGCTTGCTTCAGAACCACTCAGCCGTGTTAGAAGTGATCGTTGTATCACATGTGAACTAAGTAAGAAATGTTAAACTCGTTTATTAATGTATCTCGTTATTTAGTTTCATATTTTATATATTTTGATTTTGATAACAAAAACATTGTAATTTCGTTATGACTGGTCTGAATATTTGTTAGGAGTGGTCTGTATATTCCATATCCCCCCCTCTCTCTCTCTCTCTCTCTCTCTCTCTCTCTCTCTCTCTCTCTCTCTCTCTCTCTCTCTCTCTCTCTCTCTCACACACACACACACACACACACACACACATCTACGGCAGTACAGACGTAAAAGAAAACACACCTGTTTGTCAGAAGGGGGCAAGGAAGACGAGTGTCTGGGATACAGAGCCCGAGAAGGCTGGTTGGCTGTCACGCTCACCGCTACATTTATACCCACCGCGACAACCACGCCCACCATTCTCACAATGAAAGAAACCTGTTAGAATGAAGTATTTTTTTTTAGAATTCTCTTCTGGAACAGGATTTGTTGAGATATCAGCCCATTCTTAGGTCTAGAATCACTATCCAAAGGCGAGTCCTAAAATTCACAGGCCGGTATGCTAACAACTGGACCAGCTGACTCTAGAATTCATCCACCTAAGTATATTTCTGTTATACACCATAAGGAGGTTAGCCGGGGCCGCACTCTGACCACAGATGCAGGTTTGTGCAGACAATATATTTACAGGATATATGTGCGATTCGTCTGTAAAAACCTGCATTTGTAATCACTGTGGGACCCGTTCTAACCTTTCTACATAGGAATATTCCTAGTTACATGATTCCTATTAGAGCCAGCTGGTCCAGTGGTTAGAACACTGGCATGTGAACTTTACTACTCGCCCACCATGGATTCCACCCTGGGTTTTTCCTCCCACCATGGGTTCTCCCTCCCGCCATGGGTTCTCCCTCCCACCATGGGTTCTCCCTCCCACCATGAGTTCTCCCTCCCACCATGGGTTCCCCCACCTGTTCTTTGATTTGTTATCAGTGGTGTTATTACGATTTCGTGAGTCACAAAAATAGGAAGGTATTGGTCAGTCATTTTTGGGGATGTAATTTTTTTTTACGCGATAAACCGTTTGGCTTGGATGGTGTAGACTGTAGAGGAAGGGGAGGGGAGAATAATTGAGGCAGGGAATACGGTGTTTGCTTGAGCTGGTTACCATAGCATTTTGGGAATTTTGCATCAGATGTTAGCCTCCTGCGTGGGTTTCATTGTGTAAATTTATTTTAGCACAAATTATAGTGACATAGACGGGAAATTAAAGGTTACGATCATTTTTAGGAAATTTGTTTATCGCAGTACTAAGCAAAGTAATTTTTTGTTATAATATAAAATTTATAATGGTAATGTAAATATAATTTAGTTTATTACTGGTATTAGGTCTTATATAAAAAAACATTTAATTACGAATGTAGGTTAGGTTACGTAAGATTTGTCAGGAAAGAGGACAAATGTTTCCTGAGGCGGGTCTTAGTAATATGACCCTCCGCTGGAGGTTTTGGCCATCTGACAGAGGCCTTCCACTGGCTTACCGGTCCACCCCTTTAAAAATTATGGTTATGTTTATAACAATTTTTTTTAATAATAGTCGGTGTCATATGTAATAGTTGATTGAGCGTGCATGTTATGCAGCCACCAGATGTACTGTATATTTTAAATATATAACTAGTTTGGTTTATTTTCCTTTATGTCGTATAAAATATTACACACTGGTTGTGCCTGACTTTATCTCTTAAGGTGTACAAACCTTGTTTTTATACTTAACACTGAACAAATATTATTCTCTGTTACATTGCGTCACTGTGTGGGTACATCTCGGTGTGGGTGCTTCACGATGTGGATACTTCACAATAGTGGGTGAGTGACAATAGTGGTTTCACAATAGTGGTTATTTCACAATAGTGGTAGCGTCACAATAGTGGTTATTTCACAATAGTGGTAGCGTCACAATAGTGGTTGCGTCACACATTAACCTTATATAGCATGTTGACGCCCTGGTTTGAGAAGTGTTGTCTCCGTGTTGGTAAAAGCAACTGATGTCTCCCTCCCCCACCTTATGTTTATATACTTCACATCTTATCCCCTCCCTCTCTACCTCCCCTCCCTTTCTGTCTTCTCTCCAACTCTACCACCCTTCCCTTCTGCCTCCCCTTAAGAATACTTGAGGGATGTTTCTGGGTGGGGGGGGGTCAGAGCTCACGCGGCCCGTCCAAAACCAAGCCTCCCGGTGGATCAAGGCTTGATAAACCAGGCTATTACTGCTGGCTTCACGCAGTCCAGCTTATGAACCACAGCTCGGCTGGTCAGGAACTGATTTTAGAAACGAGTCAGATCCCTTTTTAAGACAGGTAGAGGTTTGTTGGTAATTTCCCTTATGCACGAGGGAAGCACGTTGAAAAGTCGAGGACCTCTTGAGAACTCGATGAGTGTCAGAGGTCCCCGACTTTTCATACTTAACGGGCATTACCATCTATATAACAAATGTCGTATTACCGAATTTGTCTTAAATGTCAGTGCTGATTACCATTTACAACCTAGCAGGTTATATACTGTGTTTCCTGAACTGTGGTTTACCGTTAGACAGTTCCCGAATTCAACACCCCGACATCCCAATCCCAGACCAGGCCTCCTGGTTGATGACCTGGTCTTCAGGTTGTTGTGGCTCGCTGATCGTAGTTGCACGTAAGTAACGCTGCCTGACTGACCAGGGATTTCTGACAGGAGCTTAACCTTTAGTGTAAAGAACATGTTTTAAAGTGGTATAGAAGTGCTGGTTTCTATCATCTACCAAGACGTGTACTCTCAAGGCATTAACACACTGCCCTGCTCTCTAACCTCATTTTTTTTATATAAAGTATTAGAATTCACCTAGCGGATTGTTCGAATCCATACAACTAGCCGGCTAGTGCTATATCCACTGTACCCTGCTGGACTGGTTCCATGGGTTGTAATCCTAAGTTCCATGATTTGTTTACAGATGTGCCATTATGATTTCGCGAGTTAGTAATACTGCTGTCACTTGAAGTTCTGGTAACTATATTTAAGGCAGTGGAGATGTCATGTCTGAGGGCAATGTGTGGTGTGAATATAATGCAGAGAATTCGTAGTTTGGAAGTTAGGAGGAGGTGCGGGATTACCAAAACTGTTGTCCAGAGGGCTGAGGAAGGGTTGTTGAGGTGGTTCGGACATGTAGAGAGAATGGAGCGAAACAGAATGACTTCAAGAGTGTATCAGTCTGTAGTGGAAGGAAGGCGGGGTAGGGGTCGGCCTAGGAAGGGTTGGAGGGAGGGGGTAAAGGAGGTTTTGTGTGCGAGGGGCTTGGACTTCCAGCAGGCATGCGTGAGCGTGTTTGATAGGAGTGAATGGAGACAAATGGTTTTTAATACTTGACGTGCTGTTGGAGTGTGAGCAAAGTAACATTTATGAAGGGATTCAGGGAAACCGGCAGGCCGGACTTGAGTCCTGGAGATGGGAAGTACAGTGCCTGCACTCTGAAGGAGGGGTGTTAATGTTGCAGTTTAAAAACTGTAGTGTAAAGCACCCTTCTGGCAAGACAGTGATGGAGTGAATGATGGTGAAAGTTTTTCTTTTTCGGGCCACCCTGCCTTGGTGGGAATCGGCCGGTGTGATAATAATAAAAAAATTAAATGTTTTTAAGGCACATGTTTTCGACAAATAGCAACAGTTCATTACCTTTGTAAATTGTGAGTTCATTACCTTTGTAAATTTTGAATTCATTACCTCTGTAACTTGCTCAGCTATCAAAACTTTGAGGTCCAGTCCCTGGACCCATTATGTACCTCTGTAATCTTTTGACTACAGCCCACAGGATGGGTATGGGGTGCATAATAAACATATTAAACTAACTAAACTGTTAATGAAATAGTTCAGAATTAAAGAAATCAAAATTGTGTTGAACTGAAACTTTCACGACTCGGCAAAACACTGTAATAGGGAACTCGTTAGTGCGTATTCACACACGAGGTAATTCTTTGATGTATATCCACCTGTGAGGGGACTCATTGATGCATATTCACATGTAAGGAACTTACTGATGTATAATCATTTGTGAGGGAGCTCTTTGATGCGTAGTCACCTGTAAGGGACCCTATTGATGTATATTAATCTGTCAGGGTACTCATAAATGTTTGTGTTCAGAGTTCGATAGTTTGGGCTACACGCTGATTATAACACTATTTAATCCCATTAATTCAAGTATTTTTATTTCTTCGTTAATTTTTATGTAAATTAAATGTCAGAATGTCAGGGACAAAGATGTACTCGTGTTTAAGCCAGAACTAATTGCGGACACGCCAATAGATCTCTCCCCCTCTAGTGATAATACTTGGATTATTGACTGAAGCTGAAGTCTATAGTGTATAGTAGTTGCTCCTGTTGATGGTTCAGGAAATTATCGCTCATGTGGCTCGCTTTTAGACTTTGCGTCCTTGTTGACTTTGGTGCTTGCTTCAAGCGGTTCCACGAAATCATCAAATTCTGGCTGATCAGGAACTGCCTAGAAGAACTTGTCAGATCCCGTCGTAAAGGCAGTAGGGGTTTATTGGTAATTGGATTTGTGTTCGAAGGATGTTGAAAAGCCTTGAGCCCTTTGTGGACGTGTTGATAGCCATAACCATGTCTGGATACTTTAAGGAGTAGCTTAAAGGTAAAGGGTTAAAGGATTTCTGATGTGCATAAGCATCCACGGAAGCGAGCGCACATACGTACGTAAATTGTAATTGATAAGCGCGCGCGCGCACACACACACACACACACACACACACACACACACACACACACACACACACACACACACACACACACACACCCGCCACATCTTTTCACACCTTAATGGTTACTGTTCTCATGACGGAGAGGTAATGGCTGCATTCACCTGTGTACCTGCGATCTGCAGGAGCTAGTGAAAGCGTGCACAAAAGACCACAGTTGTTATTACACGTAAAGACATCCTGATAAATGCTATGTTTGAAGATGGACTTCGTCGTTGTTGTGGAAACTACATCCTTCTGTGTTTCCGCGAGCAGCTTTATTTCTGTAGGTGCTTCCCTTGATGCCGTTGAAGGGATATTGATTCAGTGAATTGGAGTCATCTTTTCGTATCGAGTATGATTACCTCACATTCCCTAGGCGCCATTTCTTCCATTCATTACACAGGTAGAGAGGAAGAGACAGCTTGTGTGGTGGGGAAGAAGACCAGGCGAGCACAGGTAAAAATTTAAGACCCAGATAAGTCTTCATTTTCAGGAACGTAGAGGAGCCAGGGGACAGAGAGCAGGTCAACACACAGTTATGCCATAGAGACTTTGGACAGTATGATTATTATATTCTTAGTTTATTATTACCACGGTGAGTGGTAGATTTGTAACAAATGAAGTGTGGAAGCAGTCACCATCAGCGGGCCGCCAGTAGCAACAACCTGGTTGACCAAGCAGACACCAGACAGACGAGCCTGGCCCATGACCGGGCTCCGAAGTAGAAAAACTCTCGGAAATCATCAGTGGTAAAGGTATACAAAGTTTCAAGAGTGGCTGTGACTTGGCCCGGGAGGCCAGGAGACAGTAAAGATACTCTATACGGGTTAGGCGGAGCCCGGAGATGTGAATCGAACACAGCTGAGCGAGTACAACATAGTGAGCACACAAACATCGTCCAGTAGCCCTTCTAAATCCTGATACTTTCAGAGCAAGGCACACACACCTGAAGACGTGTGCGTGCGTTCTCACCTCAGCAGCGGCTTCATCTCCCACACTTAACCACCAACACCACCAAAAATACTTCTTGGAACGAATTCGCAGTTTGCACTTTATTTTTTTTTTGTTTTGTGAAGTTAATGCTTCGAAATAAAAAAAATCGGTATATCTTTCCTTTTTTTTTTTTTGTTTGTCAAGTTCTAACCGAGCCAAACCTAAATTCAATAAAAACTTAATCTATAACTTTGTAATTTCTTATTGGCTTTGTTTTTTCCGTGTTTAGCACTTAGTCTGATTATTATTAGTGTTTTATTATTAGTATTTATTATTATTTATTATTTTTTTTATTATTATTAGTAGTAGTAGTGTACGTAACTGGGATTCAAAAAAGCCTCATATGCTGAAATTTTCATTAATTTCAAGATATTGTTGGATATTATGACATGAGAATAGAGAGATCCCAAACACTTTCCTGACTTAACATTATAGAAAAAAAAAGCACCTACAAAAATAAAATTAAAATTAAGGAATGTCCATCCGGCAGATGAGAAACTGTTCTGATGTAGATGTCACCAGACAAAACTAAGGAACGTTGCACCATGCATCCAGTCAGTCGTGGTTTCGCCACAGATTTTTTCCAGCTTCCTGTAACTGTGGGATGTGTGGCTTACTTGCTTTTTCTTCCCATTGTAGTTTAACTCTCTTTTTCTCCTTCTTATTTTAAGGAAGATAGTGATTACGAAGTGCTATCTCTGTGTGTGTGTGTATATATTTATAATATATATATATATATATATATATATATATATATATATATATATATATAGTAGGTTGGTAGACAGCAACCACCCAGGGAGGTACTACCGTCCTGCCAAGTGAGTGTAAAACGAAAGCCTGTAATTGTTTTACATGATGGTAGGATTGCTGGTGTCTTTTGTCTGTCTCATAAATATGCAGGATTACAGGTATGTCTTGCTACTTCTGCTTACACTTAGGTCACACTACACATGCATGTACACGTTTATTTATACACACTCATCTGAGTTTTCTTTGATTTTATCTTAATAGTTCTTGGTCTTATTACTTTTCCTTTTATATCCATGGGGAAGTGGAATAAGAATCTTTCCTTCGTAAGCCATGCGTGTTGTAAAAGTCAACTAAAATGCCGGGAACAAGGGGCTAGTAACCCCTTTTCCTGTAAAGATTACTAAAGAGAATAAGAAGAAAATTGTCAAAGTGGGAAGTCTGAATGTGCGTGGATGTTGTGCAAATGATAAGAAAGAGATTGTGGATGTTATGAATGAGAAGAAGCTGGATGTCCTGGCTTTAAGTGAAACAAAGCTGAAGGGGGTGGGAGAGTTTCAATGGGGAGGAATAAATGGGATTAGGTCAGGGGTTTCAAATAGAGTTAGAGCTAAAGAAGGAGTAGCAATAATGTTGAAGGATAAGCTATGGCAGGAAAAGAGGGACTGTAAATGTATTAATTCAAGGATTATGTGGAGTAAAATAAAGATTGGATGTGAAAAGTGGGTTATAGTAAGCGTGTATGCACCTGGAGAAGAGAGAAGTGTAGAGGAGAGATATTTTGGGAAATGTTGAGTGAATGCGTGGGGAGTTTTGAATCAAGTGTGAGAAGTAATGGTGGTTGGGGATTTCAATGCTAAAGTGGGTAAAAATGTTATGGAGGGAGTAGTAGGTAAATTTGGGGTGCCAGGGGTAAATGTAAACGGGGAGCCTTTAATTGAGCTATATGTAGAAAGAGATTTGGTAAAAAGTAATACATGTTTTATGAAAAAGAGGATAAATATACAAGGTATGATGTAGCACGTAATGAAAGTAGTTTGTTAGATTATGTATTGGTGGATAAAAGGTTGATGGGTAGGCTCCAGGATGTATATGTTCATAGAGGGGCAACTGATATATCGGATCATTATTTACTTGTAGCTACAGTTAGAGTAAGAGGTAGATGGGACAATATGAAGGTGGCAGCAACAAGTAAGAGGGAGGTGAAAGTGTATAAACTAAGGGAGGAGGAAGTTCGGGTGAGATATAAGCGACTATTGGCAGAAAGGTGGGCTAGTGCAAAGATGAGTAGTGGGGGGGTTGAAGAGGGTTGGAATAGTTTTAAAAATGCAGTATTAGAATGTGGGGCAGAAGTTTGTGGTTATAGGAAGGTGGGGGCAGGAGGAAAGAGGAGTGATTGGTGGAATGATGAAGTAAAGGGTGTGATAAAAGAGAAAAAGGTAGCTTATGAGAGGTTTTTACAAAGCAGAAGTGTTATAAGAAGAGCAGAGTATATGGAGAGTAAAAGAAAGGCGAAGAGAGTGGTGAGAGAGTGCAAAAGGAGAGCAGATGATGATAGAGTGGGAGAGGCACTGTCAAGAAATTTTAATGAAAATAAGAAAAAGTTTTGGAGCGAGTTAAACAAGTTAAGAAAGCCTAGGGAAAGTATGGATTTGTCAGTTAAAAGCAGAGTAGGGGAGTTAGTAGATGGGGAGATGGAGGTATTAGGTAGATGGCGAGAATATTTTGAGGAACTTTTAAATGTTAAGGAAGAAAGGGAGCCGGTAATTTCATGCACTGGTCGGGGAGGTATACCATCTTTTAGGAGTGAAGAAGAGCAGAATGTAAGTGTGGGGGAGGTACGTTAGGCATTACGTAGAATGAAAAGGGGTAAAGCAGCTGAAACTGATGGGATCATGACAGAAATGTTAAAAGCAGGGGGGATATAGTGTTGGAGTGGTTGGTACTTTTGTTTAGTAAATGTATGAAAGAGGGGAAGGTACCTAGGGATTGGCGGAGAGCATGTATAGTCCCTTTATATAAAGGGAAAGGGGACAAAAGAGATTATAAAAATTATAGAGGAATAAGTTTACTGAGTATACCAGGAAAAGTGTACGGTAGGGTCATAATTGAAAGAATTAGAGGTAAGACAGAATGTAGGATTGCGGATGAGCAAGGAGGTTTCAGAGTGGGTAGGGGATGTGTAGATCCAGTGTTTACATTGAAGCATATATGTGAACAGTATTTAGATAAAGGTAGGGAAGTTTTTATTGCATTTATGGATTTAGAAAAGGCATATGATAGTGGATAGAGGAGCAATGTGGCAGATGTTGCAAGTATATGGAATAGGTGGTAAGTTACTAAATGCTGTAAAGAGTTTTTATGAGGATAGTGAGGCTCAGGTTAGGGTGTGTAGAAGAGAGGGAGACTACTTAGACAGGGATGTGTAATGTCACCATGGTTGTTTAATATATTTATAGATGGAGTTGCAAAAGAAATAAATGCTAGGGTGTTCGGGAGAGGGGTGGGATTAAATTATGGAGAATCAAATTCAAAATGGGAATTGACACAGTTACTTTTTGCTGATGATACTGTGCTTATGGGAGATTCTAAAGAAAAATTGCAAAGGTTAGTGGATGAGTTTGGGAATGTGTGTAAGGTAGAAAGTTGAAAGTGAACATAGAAAAGAGTAAGGTGATGAGGGTATCAAATGATTTAGATAAAGAAAAATTGGATATCAAATTGGGGAGGAGTATGGAAAAAGTGAATGTTTTCAGATACTTGGGAGTTGATGTGTCGGCGGATGGATTTATGAAGGATGAGGTTAATCATAGAATTGATGACGGGAAAAAGGTGAGTGGTGCGTTGAGGTATATGTGGAGTCAAAAAACGTTATCTATGGAGGCAAAGAAGGGAATGTATGAAAGTATAGTAGTACCAACATTCTTATATGGGTGTGAAGCTTGGGTGGTAAATGCAGCAGCGAGGAGACGGTTGGAGGCAGTGGAGATGTCCTGTCTAAGGGCAATGTGTGGTGTAAATATTATGCAGAAAATTCGGAGTGTGGAAATTTGGAAAAGGTGTGGAGTTAATAAAAGTATTAGTCAGAGGGCAGAAGAGGGGTTGTTGAGGTGGTTTGGTCATTTAGAGAGAATGGATCAAAGTAGAATGACATGGAAAGCATATAAATCTATACGGGAAGGAAGGCGGGGTAGGGGTCATCCTCGAAAGGGTTGGAGAGAGGGGGTAAAGGAGGTTTTGTGGGCGAGGGGCTTGGACTTCCAGCACGCGTGCGTGAGCGTGTTAGATAGGAGTGAATGGAGACGAATGGTACTTGGGACCTGACGATCTGTTGGGGTGTGAGCAGGGTAATATTTAGTGAAGGGATTCAGGGAAACCGGTTATTTTCATATAGTCGGACTTGAGTCCTGGAAATGGGAAGTACAATGCCTGCACTTTAAAGGAGTGGTTTGGGATATTGGCAGTTTGGAGGGATATGTTGTGTATCTTTATACGTATATGCTTCTAAGCTGTTGTATTCTGAGCACTTATGCAAAAACAGTGATAATGTGTGAGTGTGGTGAAAGTGTTGAATGATGAAAGTATTTTCGTTTTGGGGATTTTCTTTCTTTTTTTGGGTCACCCTGCCTCGGTGGGAGACGGCCGACTTGTTGAATATATATATATATATATATATATATATATATATATATATATATATATATATATATATATATATATATATATATATATTTATTTATTTATTTATTAACAACTGTTAATTGTGACAACTTTTCGCTCTAAGGAGAGCTTGGGAGAAACTGTCCTTAGAGTGAAATATTGTCACAGTAAACGCTGTCTGCTCTAAGTCTTGTCTTCACACATGCAGAGTTATTTGGGTGAGGAGGATGAAGAATGGATTAAGGAGCAAGAGATGGACACTTCATGAGATTTTCTTGAAATCTATGAAAGGTTCATAATTTCTGGTCTTTTTTTGTGGGGGGGGGGAAACAAAGTGCAGAAATGGTTTTATGAGTTTATAAGTAAATGAGAAAGATAAACTTGAAAAGTTAGTGGCTCAAAATCTACACTTAGTTAATATAATTTGGAGTTAAAGAGGTCAAAATCGAAGGATAAAAAATTGATCTTTGTATAAATATTTTTTTTTGTGGCTAGGATTGCAAGATGATACAGTGGTACACCATAATTTTGGTTCAAGGCGCTTCTTAATATAGGTTCATGTTTATTGATTACATATGTGATCTTTGCTAGTTCCTGACTTTTACAAGTAGTCCACGACCCCAGACAGCCTCCCGGAGTTCACTGATAGCCCTCACCACATATAATTTAGTATTCCTGATGCAGTGGTATCCCTGGTGTTGTAGTGGAAGTTCCCAGGTTTTAGTGGTAGCCTCCGCCACCGCTTTGCTGGAAAGTGATGGGGGGCCCATACTTCGCTGGATGTTTCGCTACTCCATCGTAGCTGACCTTGGCCACGAAACCCTTGTAGTGGTCAGCTGTGTAGTCCACCTACAAGACAAGACACTCAACAAAATTGAAAAACCTTTGAGGGGGTTGAAGAAGGAAGGTAAGCTTGTCTGTAAGGCAAAGTATGAATCTCAAACATCATCCGAACACACTTTAGTGTACTGGTCTTTGAGCCAGAACAAGCATCGTCCGATCATTCACACTTATTATGAGTGTTCGGATACTGTGTAGGTTCATCACAAGCATCATCTGAACAAGCTCATATGCTGTGCACTAATCTATCCATGGATTGCTTATTACGATGGCCCATGAACGTTAAGTAATGAAATTCGTTTTATAAAAGTGTATCTAACAAAGGAAATCGGTTTAAAAACCCATTTTATCAACTCAAACCCTGCGACGCTTATACCATATGCACGTATATCATTTTGTAAACAACCCCCTTCCTAGGGTGTATACCCGGGACTCTGCGAACTGTGACAGAATATCGCGTACCACACCCACGTACCGTTTGTTTGCGGCCGTCGGGAAGGGCCACATTGTAGGACCCGTGGACGGCATTGCCGTCAGATTTTTCGTTCTGGCCAAAGTGCGTGCCCTTGTAGTCGTCGTGTACAGCGTAGTTAAACTGGTACGGCAGAGGCACCTAAGGAAGAGCACAAGAATGTAGTTTGATTGCATGAATGAAGATGGGAAGGGGCATAGTTGGTTAAATGGATTATGTTACTGAGGGAGTGGCATAATTGCTTGCTGTGTTGGATAAGGGAGCATGGCAAAGATAATTTTCTGACTAGCTTATGGATAATTTTAGTTTTATGTATATCCTATGTAATATTACAGTTAAAGGAAACTTTTACATTTGTTTTCTAGCATTAATACTAATGATTTTTTTCTTTTTTTTTTAAGATAAACTCTTTTGCGTCAAAACTTTATGCATAAACTCCAGCATTTATAAGTTATGGTGTACAGTACGTGTGATATACGGAGTAGATAAACGGCAGCATTTATGTGTTAAGATGTACCTTACATGTGGTACAAGGAGTTGGCAAAGTTGCAATACTTACCGAGGGGTAAACTTGATAGTCGCCTGGGTCTGCAGTGGTCGCCCCCACCACGATCATAATCGTCAGTACCTGCCAGCAGGAGAACGTGTTCTTATAACAATATTAATTTTAACATTATTATTATTACTGGATGAACACGATGGTGTTCATGTGTGGCTGTACGTAACCAATCTTGTATCTCCAGATGTCCAGACGGAATGTGTGTAGTTTAGATTTTTTATATTTAACGCATGGATTTAAGCGAGTGTTATCATATTGAGCAGCCTAGATAACACAGAAGTTTAGTAGAGCTGTGACATATTAATACCAGGAGTAGGAGGAACAGAATAGTAAGAAGAGTAGGTTAAGATGGACAGGGATAGGCTGACATACAAGGAGAGCAAATCAGGGACAATAAATGACAACTAAAAACGCACATGAGCTTCGTGAATGTTAAATACTTCTTAGTATCTGAGTTGTAAGTGGAGCGAACTAGATAGTTGCTGAGGACCAACTCCATACGCAGTTTGAATAGCAGATATGACTGGGATCTAGAGGCCAGGAATGTGTAAAGCCGTTAGTAAGTAATTAAAAGGCGCCAAGAGCTAAGACTCAACCGCTGCAAAACACAAAGTCCTTTGTATATCTTGCATCTTCCCTCAACCTTTGCACGTATATCTGCGAATACGGCAAGGTAAGCGAGCATACTCTTGTATTTACATACAAAAATGTAAAACGAAACCGTGAATTTTTGAACTGGATGAACCACTATATGAAACACACCCCTCACATTCTGACACTTGCGTGACAAGGTCATAGGCCGGTGAATTGGAATTGTACTGAAAACCCTTGTGGGTGATGAATGATATTAAAAATGTTTCAGATCTAGAATGGTAATAAAAATCCCATCACGGAGAACTGATATAAAAAAAAAAACAGGATGTAAACTTGAAATTAAGCAAATGCAAATTTCAAATCTAATTGTTATTATGGAATTATGTAATACAAAAGAGTAATAAAGCTGATGGTATTTATCACATTAATAATGTTATCTCGTTATTGTGTTCTACTGTGATAACGAAACTAATATAATTGGGTTATTATTATGCGGTTTCCTGGGATCACGAAAAAAGGTTTTGTTATCAAGTCGAAGGCTCCTGTAGCATATATTCTCGGAAGAGGGGAGAAAAAAGACTAAAATGCATTAACTAGAAAGTATAGCTTAAAGGTAACCTTCAGCAAAGTAGCAAAGCGTAGTTAAACAATTGATTTTTTGCTAAAAAAGTTTTGCTTCTGGAAGTACGCACATAGCATTTACATGCGTATTTTCGTTAAACATGTTTTTATATTTGAAATGTAATATTGTTGCATAACATTCAGTATGGTTTATCATTCACTCTTAAATTTGAAATCCATTTAATGATGAAATAAAAAAATGGTATTATTAAAGAGAGACTATGAAGAGTCACAGTTCCGTAATACTTGACGTTATAGTGTTCTTAGCGTCCAGACAGCGTGAAATCAACGAATCTTTATAAAGGATTAGAGTTCATAACAGTTTGGTGACTAAAATGTTAGTGGAAGGTCTGTGGGGGGGTTAGGCTTTGTATGAAAGCCTAACTTCTAGATTTTATTCTATATTTAATGGGGTAGGTTTACTGTTTTTTAGTCAGTGGGTAGTCTCGTTTATTTTTTTTTTTCTTTCATGTATATGGAGCGTTAAATCTTTGTGAGTCATTAAACACAGTGAGTGATGGTGGCTCAATACTCATTGTAAAAGAGGTGCTCGTCCAAGATCAACTCCTTCCTTTCAAAGGAGGTGCTGGTGAAGAGCTCTTCATCCAGGTAATCGGGGCAGACCTCGATTTCCTCGGGTGAATTTCCTCGGATGAAACATGAATTCCCCAGCCTCTCCCATTTCCCACGAACTCTGATCTTAATGGGTTTAGCGCTTAACTCTGAATTAAAAAAATGCTAGTCCGTCTGAGTCACGTAAGTACAATCCTCGAGGCTGTCTTTCATCTCTGATATAAATTATCTGTCTCTTATGCTTATTAATTCTCACTTCTTATTGCACACGTAACATATTCAATTTTATACGTTCAAAAAATTTTGGAGTGTGTTATAGGAGCGATGATCTCTCAGAATATTGTTGTGTACTAACGGTGGCCAACAAGGCAGGCGAAACTGCTTAGTTTAAAAATATGTAGAGAACCTTCACAGCTCGTAGAAACTTAGTCAAGCACCTAAATTTCTGTGAGTGCTTGAAGTCACTAGTGCAAGAAAGATATATTATAATCTGTACCCGGAATTTACCGGAGGGATTGGTCCCAAATTTGCACACTGAAATAACTACTTACGAACATAAGAGGCTTGGCAGACGGTACAGTACGGTTACCTCCAATGAAAAGCAGGGTAGCGATAAGTACATTGAGAACTCAATAAGTGTTAAAAGGGACCACGATTCTTCATCCTCCTTTCATGCATAAGAGGGATTACCAACAAACCCCTAGCTGTCTTCAAGAGGGGTTTCTCAAAACAGTTTCTGATCAGCCACTTTGTGATGCATACCATGGGCTGCGGGCGACGGGCACTAACAGCTTGAACAATCAGGTCAGTAACCAGGAGGCCTGGTCTGGAACCGGGCCGTGGGGACGATGACCTCCGGAAGCAGCTCCAGTTAAACTCTGTATTCTCGTATGTCCCCTAATTTTATAATTAAAATTTTTCTTCGCTTTTTTAATTTCCATATTTTTTTATATTTTTTTTTATTTAATCAAAAACAAAAAAGTTAGATTTTAAGACTAATGATATTCTCAAGAATCATCTGCCTAGTTTAAAATATAGATAATTTAAACAGTTATCGGTGTATCATGAAACCACTTTTCGTACCATGCAAAAGAGATTAGTGGTCATAGCGCATGATAATTTGTATAAAGAAATTATTACTGACCTGTTTTGTGGGCGTGCAAAATATCGATGATCTATTCTAAATTTTAATTTAATATTGCAAAATATCTTGAGGCGTTGCAGATTTGGTTAAATTTCGATTTGTCTTTGAATAACCACTTCACAAATTTGAAGTGAAATCTTTCGTTTCAATGAAACGAAAGAAAGGGAAAGGGAAAATTATTTCTTCAAATTTGATAAATTTACATTTTTATCTTTTTTTCTTATCTATGGTGAAGTTAAAGCATACTTTGAAAAACTCTTAAGATATATATTCTTACTTGTAAGTCCATATTACTGTAGGAGAGGGATGCAGATATGTCAACTGAAGGGAGCGGCGACTAGGAAACTGTAGGGAGTACGCCCTTCCTTGTGTTTATATACAACCAGTTGATGCACCTTCCCACCTAGCTCCTCTCAAGGATACCATTTGAGGGATCCCGCTCGTCCGAAGCGGCCCCGTGTCAATTCAGGCTTCACGCCACACTTTAAGATTGACTGGAAAAACCTTACTCCACAAACTGTAATTAACTTCTGCACACACAATGGTGCACACTTTCCCTGTCTGAGTCTCCTTGGGTCTTTGGAACAGAAATGATCTTTTCTTGATAACCCAGATACTGGGTTACCTTATGTTGATTACTGTTTGAGTGGGTGAATTGTCTGAAAAAACCAGCAATCATTTTTTGGCATAAATAGTGACAAGATTTCGCTTTCCGAAAATTATTCTTGGCTTCCAGCCAACGACTCTTGATCGAAATATAATGGGGCGCCACCAAATAAACTTAAACCAGTTTAGTTATATTAAGAGTATGATATTGTAATATGACAGTAACATTTAACAACTTAAATTGCTCAATATCTTGCAAGATAACGGCATTTTTTTTTTTTTTTTTGCAATTTGGTGTTAAATTTTCATCGACTGCATGCGGAAAATGTTTAAATATATTAATTGCATGTTGTCATAATCCTCATACTCATGATTTGCACGAACATCGAGGAGATTTAGTTGCTCTTTTTTTAAAAAAAAAAAAAAAAGATGCCACTTGGATGCGTTAAGCAAAGGAACGAGGCTTCGCTAGTTTTTATATTTTGTGGTTGTTTGCCAAAGATGGTTTTATTTTACCACTGTCTTTGCAGGTGATTCATCTTAACCAACGAAACCTTATTTTATTCTCGGTTGATTCAATTGTTTTTGTTTTTAAAAACCGTATTTTTTTTTTTGTACTTTTTTTCTCCGCCCATGCATATTGCTCTAGTGTTTTCATGGTCAACGCACTGCTATTTTCTACCGTTAATTTTCAGAAATTCTTATTCAATACACAAGTTTTGTCAAACAAATGCAGACACGAACTAGCAGACTGATAAATTTGAACTAGGCTATAAGTACCTTCTGCAATTTATTTTTGAAAGGCAGTTTCAATTAATGAAATAAATAATTTGAACACAAAGAAAGCCACACACAAGAACACGATATCGCGAGATTTTAAAGAAAATCCAACCATATTGAGGCACAGGAAATTGAACACTTCATTGTTAATATGAAATTCGATTTTTTAGGATTGTATCCACACAGCGTCAACCACATAAACTGCTTTATAGTTATTTTTATCTATAATATAATCAAATGACATTGGGAAAGATGTCTGACATCTTAAGACCATGCACACACTACAGTAACTGAGTAAGTTATATAAAACTGGTATGTATAAAAATAATTTTATATCGAAAAGAGAACTATTTATTCACTTTCACGATATCTTAGCTGCTATGTATAAAAAGACTTACATCCAAGTGAAAACCATTTATTCAATATGGCGATTATCTTTTTATGTATACAAGAGGTAGACTGCATTGGTGTACATGTATTAGTAGCCGTCGATGCGCAGCATGGTCTAGTAGCGTCATACATTGATTTGTATATTGTTTTCTGATTTATTTTAAGTCATTCAGTTAGCTTCATTTGTTTTGAGAGAGCCCATGGTAAATATATCTGAATGTTGAATACTGTACAGTATTAGAGATTGAGGAAGCATAGGTATGTATATTTCTTATGAATTTACAAGTTACTTAAATTAAGAGATAATTATAGGTGACAATATAGTGAGGCTTCTCAAGTGGAATGTCAACCGCCTCGTGTAATAATTTTTTTTCCGCCTATCGGTAATTCCAGGAATCACAGTTCCCATTTTCCGGTTTATGAAAATACTTTGAGGTGTCTTCGTAAGTATTTGCACGCAGTATAATGTATGCACCACATCCCGGCTGATTACGAAGTTCCTGGGCTCTTCAGTTATTGAATCAGCACACTGTTGGCAGATTATCGAAAACTGGATTTGCTCTAGCGAGAAGGAATAGAATAAAAAACAACCTGAAAGGAATATAAAGAGGATTTGTTGTTGCTATGGAGAACAAATTGACATGAGAATATGGGTAGATTTGGGATGTACGTAGCAGACTTAGAAAGTTTACCTGATGCATTTCCGTGAGTAAATTTCTATGAAGTGCTCTTGATTTTGCTTTTTCATGCTGCTGCGTGTAATCTTGTTGCTATTGTCCCTTCGTTTTTGTCCTTGCCCGTGTCCTCGATGAGAGGAACTACGCAGATTCTGCAGAGCAGTTGATGATTTTCCCCTGCAGAGTTTCTTGGAGTAAAGAAACGTGTGTGTGTGTGTGTGTGTGTGTGTGTTACCATTTTGTCCTAGGCACATGTCGATTAGACACTAGGCCTATTGTATATTGTGTGTGTATATGTGTTAGTTACCATTTTGTCCTAGGCACATTTCGATTAGACACTAGGCCTGTTGTATATGTGTGTGTGCATGTGTGTGTGTGTGTGTGTGTGTGTGTGTGTGTGTGTGTGTGTGTGTGTGTGTACACACATACACCTTATTTGGTAATACGTTACACAGTGCAAAGGTGTGATTGTAAACAGTTACTCTTATAAAGCTTTTTTTCAGCTTGTCAGAGTATGTGCCCAGGAAGTAATTGAAATTGCCGTTTTAAAACATTAACAGTATGACGCTGGAACAGTAACTAGCTGCTCTGGTTTCCTTAATCTTTACTAATTTTTCCGGGAATTTGGATACCAAGTTTCCCCATGAACACAGGTTTTCTCAATCGAGTGTTATGAACTTGTATTGATAAACAAGTTCACTGTATTTTCTAGACTTTTGGGACTCATTGAAGCTGGCAGTTGCACTTCAACCCCTGTGTAGTAGATATAGATAGCAGTCATTGTGGATTGCAAGTGTATGTCCACACCACACAATTGTAATTCCATTCGTTTGTCCCCAAAAGATTCGTTTTCTTAAAATATTGTGTTAAAGACGCCTTCCATTTTCTTTCATTCATTCTGCTGGCATAATGTATTTTTTTTGTATTGCAGGTGTTCTTACTATGTTCCCCTCACAGCTCGACCTTTATATTCCCTCACATCTCTGCCTTCATGTTCCCTCACAACTCTGCCTTCTTGTTCCCTCACAACTCTGCCTTCTTGTTCCCTCACAACTCCTCCTGCTTGTTCCCTTACATTTTCTTCCTTCATGTTCCCTGTTCCCTCACAACTGTCGTCGCGCCGACATTTCTTTCACTAATCATTCTTGTAGCGAAGGTGAAAAGTGAGGAGTTTTTGTCTTGGTGTGAGACTGAGATTGTCACGTCTCTGGAGTCGGTGGGAAATATTAAACCAAATTACCCATAACATTTCAGTTTTGTGCCTAATATTGTACTATTGTATTTGTTTAGCTTTACTGTATACGTTACAATTTAACTAATTATTGTCGTGTTCTAAATTCCTTTCTACATTTTTCATTTAAATTTTTCTTCATTAAGAGAGTTACTCTGTTGTACACCTTCCTACGTCCTGTACAGAACATTGTAAGAAATTGCTGAAAGGTTTTAAAAAGGAACGCCAGAAAAAAAAAATAATTTTTTTTTTCCTGGAATTATTTTAGCATACAGACGCCAAATTTTAAATAAATTGAAGGGCTTTTAAGTAAGAGTTTACTGTGCGTAATTTAGTGCAATAGTTTTTGGCCATCCAAAATACAGTGAACGCTTGTAGATGAGACGTTAGAACCCACATGGAGAGAAAAATACCGAAAACTGATTATGTATTTCGATCTTCCAGTGGCGTCGTTTTCAGCTGATATGGTAAAGAGGCTCTCATTAAGAGACTGAGCCACACAGACCAATCTATTTAACGTGTTTCTGGCTCCACTTGAGTTATTATTCCACATTGCATATATAACTATTGAAGTTCCATCATTCTGTTCGAGAGAATAGGAAAAGGTTGGTTTTCTCTGGAGTAAGATACAGAACCTCGCGTAAGAAAACGTGAACCTCGCATGTATGAGGGGAACCTCATGTATTTCCTCGCTACCTCACTGAATACACAGTAATTGTGGTCAAAGTGGAAGCAACTGAGCAATATTATTTGTAATTATCTTTAAAGTAATTTAATTCTACATCAGCATACCACAGTTTCTCTTGCTGTGTAAGGCTTCTTCACCTCACCAAGGATAAATCTCATGTACCTATTACTGTGATCTGATCCTCGCTTTAATGTTAATGTAAATAACTCAGTTTACCTTATTCCTGGTATATTTCCTTTTATTGTAACTGCTTTTCACAGTGAACTTGCTTAGGTGTTTTAAATTATAAGGATTAATAGGATATTACAAGGTTATTCTAAGTAATCTACACACATGATAATTTATGTAACTCTATTCACCTGTACCTTTACCTGAGTAAACTTATTCATTTTTGCCTTGTAAATAATTGTTACTATTAACGTGATTGTTAACATAATTTCCTATCCTCTTATTATATAATGAATTTATTCCGTAGTCTTGAGTTGGGCAGATGCCCAACTCTTTACCGATGCTCCACTCTTGACAGACGCTCCAACCTTCACAAGATACACCACCCTTGACAGATAATCTGCTCTTCACAGATGCTCCGCTCCACTCTTCACGGATCACTGTTTACAGATAGTTGTCACGTTCGTTAATGAACATTTCCTGGAATTAGTTTGGTTAATGATGTAAATCGTATCCAATTTCTCTCTCATTCCAGTATGTATATATATATATATATATATATATATATATATATATATATATATATATATATATATAAAATGTCGTGTAAACTTGTCTAAAATATATATTTAGTTGGATTAGGCACACACACACAGTTCACTAAATGTGGATAGTCTTGAGATGCAACAGCGGCACAGCATACCCTTTGCGAAGTCGGAGAGGTCAACGGTGTAGGAGCCGGACACAGTTTTACTGTGGGACTTTTCTTTCTGGCCGTGGTTGGCGCCCTTATAGTCGTCATAAACATCGTAGCTGAAGTACTAAGGTAGCGGCTGCTGAAGGGAGAAATAATAAAAAAATATTGTTTTAAATGTATATATTTTAGGTAAGCCAGCGGAAGGCCTCGGTCAGATGGCCAAAAGCTCTATCTGCGGTCATCTTATAACTAAGACCCGCGTCAGGAAATACTTGTCTGTGTCCTGACAAACCTTACCTAACATAAATTCGCCATTGTCAGTTTCTTTCAAATATTATCACTTGCATATTAACACCTTTTTATTGGGACCACCAATCTTTCTGTCCAGGTGCGTCTGCGGAACGTAAGAGTTTTTTTAATTATAATAGTATCAAGACCAAAAAAAAAAAAAAATTATGTCCTCGCGCATTGTCTCTCTCTCTCTCTCTCTCTCTCTCTCTCTCTCTCTCTCTTTTACACAGGGTTTGACAAGGTTAAGGATCCCTAGCTTTATTGACAGCTATATTACAGGTTAAGGATTCCTAACTTTATTGGCAAGCTAAGAGCTGTTACCTACATCAGCTCATTTGAAAGCATTTTTATTGTTATGAGACATACAAGTACGGAACAGGATGAAGTTGGAGCCATCTGTGGGCCAGCATTTTCATTTGATCAACTGACTTTATCTCGTTGACATCATTATGCTGTACGAATGTGTTCCATACTCGAGTCATCCTGGGTATGTATGATCTCCGATGGAGTGATGTTCTGGAGAAGGGTACAGCCAGAATGAAGTTGCTGCTTTCTGCCCGTCTTGTGGCATAAAAGCTTGTTTCACGCTGTCCTCGAAGTGGATCCAAGTGTGGTATTTTGACAATATTGGCCTTGTACATAACA
Organism: Cherax quadricarinatus; assembly: GCF_038502225.1. Lineage (NCBI taxonomy): Eukaryota > Metazoa > Arthropoda > Malacostraca > Decapoda > Parastacidae > Cherax > Cherax quadricarinatus. The sequence continues at coordinate 8,596,506 of NC_091352.1, read as the reverse complement.
GTAAGGCCACCCACATCCCTCCTATGTTGAAGGCTCTGCTGAAATGACAGATCTCTCTCTCTCTCTCTCTCTCTCTCTCTCTCTCTCTCTCTCTCTCTCTCTCTCTCTCTCTCTTGGGAGCACACGCACACAAAGGAGCTGTGACTCGATCCCTGCAACCACATATAGTTGAGTACGCGCGCGCGCGCGCGCACACACACACACACACACACACACACACACACACACACACACACACACACACACACACACACACACACACACACACACACACACACACACACAAGAGAGGCCCAACGACAATATGAAAACGACATAGCAGCGAAAGCCAAATCTGACCCGAAGCTGTTATACAGCCACATCAGGAGGAAAACAACAGTCAAGGACCAGGTAATCAAGCTAAGGAAGGAAGGAGGAGAGACAACAAGAAATGACCGTGAAGTATGTGAGGAACTCAACAAGAGATTCAAAGAAGTGTTCACAGAGGAGACAGAAGGGGCTTCAGGAAGACGGAGAGGTGGGGCACACCAAGTGCTGGACACAGTACACACAACCGAGGAAGAAGTGAAGAGGCTTCTGAGTGAGCTAGATACCTCAAAGGCAAGGGAGCCGGATAACATCTCTCCATGGGTTCTGAGAGAGGGAGCAGAGGCGCTAAGTGTACCTTTAACAATATTCAATACATCTATCGAAACAGGGAGATTGCCTGATGCGTGGAAGACAGCAAATGTAGTTCCAGTCTTTAAAAAAGGAAACAGACATGAAGCATTAAACTACAGACCAGTGTCATTGACATGTATAGTATGCAAAGTCATTTAGAAGATTATCAGGAGAAGAGTGGTGGAACACCTAGAAAGAAATGATCTCATCAACAGCAGCCAACATGGTTTCAGGGATGGGAAATCCTGTGTCACAATCCTACTGGAGTTCTATGGCATGGTGACAGTAGTAAGACAAGAGAGAGAGGGGTGGGTGGATTGCATTTTCTTGGACTGCAAGAAGGCGTTTGACACAGTTCCACACAAGAGATTAGTGCAAAAACTGGAGGACCAAGTAGAGGTAACAGGGAAGGCACTACAATGGATCAGGGAATACTTGTCAGGAAGACAGCAGCGAGTCATGGTACGTGGCGAGGTGTCAGAGTGGGCGCCTATGACCAGCGGGGTCCCACAGGGGTCAGTCCTAGGACCAGTGCTGTTTCTGGTATTTGTGAACGACATGACGGAAGGAATAGACTCCGAAGTGTCCCTGTTTGCAGATGACGTGAAGTTGATGAGAAGAATTCATTCGATCGAAGACAAGGCAGAACTACAAAAGGATCTGGACAGGCTGCAGACCTGGTCCAGTAATTGGCTCCTGGAGTTCAACCCCACCAAGTGCAAAGTCATGAAGATTGGGGAAGGGCAAAGAAGACCGCAGAGGGAGTACAGTCTAGGGGGCCACAGACTACAAACCTCACTCGAGGGAAAAGATCTTGGGGTGAGTATAACACCAGACACATCTCCTGAATCGCACATCAACCAAATAACTGCTGCAGCATATGGGCGCCTGGCAAACCTCAGAACAGCATTCCGACATCTTAATAAGGAATCGTTCAGGACCCTGTACACCGTGTACGTTAGGCCCATATTGGAGTATGCGGCACCAGTTTGGAACCCTCACCTAGCCAAGCACGTAAAGAAACTAGAGAAAGTGCAAAGGTTTGCAGCAAGACTAGTCCCAGAGCTAAGAGGTATGTCCTACGAGGAGAGGTTAAGGGAAATCAACCTGACGACACTGGAGGACAGGAGAGAGAGGGGAGACATGATAACGATATATAAAATACTGAGAGGAATTGACAAGGTGGACAAAGTCAAGATGCTCCAGAGATGGGACACAGCAACAAGGGGACACAGTTGGAAGTTAAGACTCAGATGAATCACAGGGATGTTAGGAAGTATTTCTTCAGCCACAGAGTAGTCAGGAAGTGGAATAGTTTGGGAAGCTATGTAGTGGAGGCAGGATCCATACATAGCTTTAAGCAGAGGTATGATAAAGCTCACGGTTCAGGGAGAGTGACCTAGTAGAGATCAGTGAAGAGGCGGGGCCAGGAGCTGGGACTCGACCCCTGCAATCTCAACTAGGTGAGTCCACACACACACACACACACACACACACACACACACACACACACACACACACACACACACACACACACACACACACACACACACGCGCGCGCGCGCGTACGTACGTACGTTCGATAATTGCCTCAAATTCCCCAAGGAAACATTTCCTGGACCATTTAGCCTTAATTAATCCTTCTTGAATATACTCTTCAACTCTAACATTATTTTTTTTATTTTCTTGCTCGAATCAAAGATAAATATTCTTAATTTTTTGTTTAAAAGGAATTGGCGTTCGTGTTTTTCTTTAGTTGGAAGTGTGACGCTTATGTGGTGATGTAGAGTGTGGAGGTGAGTTTCAGATTGCGCTAAATACGTGTCTGTCAGTCAGTGCAAGTGGTGAGTACTCGATCCTACAGCCGTTAATCATTCTTTATATAGCTCAAAGAAAATTGTCATTATCATCCACTTCATACGATGCATCAGCTATTAAATATTAATTCTGTTCACATATGTTTTAATTTGTCGAGAGTTGCCAACTCAGGTTGCTGCTGACGCTTAAATTATTACCGTCAGTTACAGTTGTTTATCCCAGCGCTTATCTTTGGCGTCGGAATATAGGCTACTTGTTTTTTCCTTCGAAAACCTGAGAATGTACGTGTTTTTGGTGCTAGGACCAGTGACTACTACCTGATTAGTCTGGTTGTGATGACTGTGTGGGGCTGTTCGTCGCTATCAGCAAGAGCCTGGATGACCAGGTAGTCAGAAAGGATGTCTGACTTCTGGCTGGGCTGCGAGGGTAGAAGAACCCTGGAAACAGGTCATAGGTCTGCAGCTTGTAAGTTAAACTCTTTACCAGAGTTTAACTTAAAAATCACTTGTTCTCTCTAGGCTGGAATATTGCAACACATTAACATCTCCGTTCAAAGCAGGTGAAATTGCAGATCTAGAGAGTGTACAGAGAACCTTTACTGCACATATAAGTTCTCACAAACACCTCAACTACTGGAAAGGCTTGGAAGCACTTGTACTCATTGGAACTCTTGAGTGAGATATATTATAGTCTACACTTGGAAAATCCTAGAAGGGATGGTCCCGAATCTGCACACAAAAATCACTCCCTACGAAAGTAAAAGACTTGGCAGGCGATGCAAAATACCCCCAGTGAAAAGTAGGGGCGCCATTGGTACACTAAGAGAAAACACCGTAAGTGTCCGGGGCCCAAGACTGTTCAACAGCCTCCCACCAGGTATAAGGGGAATTACCAATAGGCCCCTGGCGGCCTTCAAGAGGGCACTGGACAGATACTAAAGTCGGTGCCAGATCAGCCGGGCTGTGGTTCGTACGTTTGACTACGTGCAGCCAGCAGTAACAGCCTGGTTGATCAGGCTCTGATCCACCGGGAGGCCTGGTCGTGGACCGGGCTTCGGGGGCGTTGATCCCCGGAATACCCTCCGGGTAAACTCCAGGTAGGTAGACCAGACCTCTACAACACAATTGTCCTCCAAGATTTGTTACGTTATACCATGAATTAAGGAAGGATCCTAGACTTCACCTTACGAAACAGACAAAGAAATGCGATAGTATTTATGGACAATGTAGATTAGAGTGGAAAAATGAACATGTTATTAGAAGACGGGGAAATTTGCGTGCCCCTTAAAGGTAAATGCCAACCCTGTGTTATCTCTGGTTGCTCCAGCCAGCTAGAACGAAACATTAATTAAAGCTCCCGTAGCTACTGAACGTGTAATAGAAAGCTGGACGATATATGTGCTCACTGGAGCAGAGGAGAGAGAGAGAGAGAGACTCATGAAAATATTTACCAAGAAAGTATTTGACGGCCTTGTCCCGAATCTGTACACTGCCATTGAAAAGCAGGGACACCGTGGGCATAATAAGGGAACATTGTATCAACGTCCATGGCCCCTGGTCTACCCCCACTACACGACAAACTGTTGGCACCACTAACTCGGGCCAGCATTTAGGAAGGCTGGGGTCTGTACACAAGCTGGAGTAATGAAGAGTCCAAGTGATTGCCAGCGAAGCCTGCACGCATATTAAATACTCTCCATCCACTCCATTGGTTGTGACTTACTCGTGCCATCTCATGGTTCCTCTCGCACACGTAGCAATTCGATTCGTGCCGAATTGTTATTATTATTGTTGTTTGTCATTAACGGGAGTGATCTCGTCTCTGGTTCTAGTTAGAACCATGAAGTTTGGATATTCCTCTTGACCAATTATTACCATGTGGAATATTTTCACTTTTGTTCACTTTCTAGTAATTGTTTTTGATGTGCGCTCGATTCTTAATCCTGGTTGTCGTTGGCTGGCTAGTTGTCTTCGATTAATTGCAGAATACATAAATGGTTTGCGCCAGGAATTGAATTTTATGTATTACCTGTTGGCGGATAATGTGAAATTGATGAGAAAGATAATAGGAGAGGGGAAAGAGATTCACAGATGACTTGAACAGGCAGCACACATGGTCAGGAAGATGCCTGTTCGCTTGAATTCAGTGCTGACTACAAAGTAACGAGAATAGAAAAGGGAATGAGAAGAACGGATTCTGAATATGACCTGGGATGAGAGAAACTGCAAGCAAAATGCAAAGATTAAAGTCTGGGATTCAGTATCGCACCAGAAGTACATATCAGTCGTGTAACTTGAGCAGCAAACAACACTAAGCCTAGAACTGCTTCTAGGAACCAGCGTCACTTAGAACATACGTAACTTTTGTAAAGTCCACTTTGAAACGTGCAGCGTCAGCACGGAACCAGCACTTGAGCATGCAATCAACATATAAAAAAAAAACATACAGGATCCTCGTGTCCGCCGCAGTGATATAGTTCCGGAACTGAGAGAAATATACTACAAGAAGATGCTTAAGAGGCTCTTGAGTTCCTCTGTCGTAATGTGAACTCTAGGATCTTTCCTTCCCTTTACCAGGCCTGCAGAGGGGTGATCACCTTCTTCCACTCCTGGTAAAGGGGTGTTTACCCTTTCCCAGGCCTGGTAAAGGGTCATGGTATAACTTAACAAATCGTTGAGGACAATAGTGTTGTAGAGGTCTGAGCGAAGCTCAAACCTCTACAACACTTTTGATGACCTCTGACAATATGGCGGCCTCTGACAATATGGTGACGTCTGACAATAGAGTTGTAGAGGTCTGAGCTTCGCTCAGACCTCTACAACACTATTGTCCTCAAAGATTTGTTAGGTTATACCATGAATTAAAGAAAGATCCTAGACTTGACTCACGAAATCGTAATGACACGATTGCAAACAAACCATACGAATCTTATTGTGGCTAGCTGGTCCAGTGGCTAACGCGACGGTCTGGAGTTTTGAGACTCTGACCGCGGGTTCAAATCCCGCCCGTGGTATCGTTTAAAGATCCTAGACTTCACCTTACGAAAGCAGACAAAGCAAATGCGATAGTAGTTATGGACAAAGTAGATTATAGGGGAAAAATAGGAAAAATAACAGTATTAGAAAACAAGGGAACTGACGTGCCCCTTAAGGGACAATGTGAGCAGGACAGAACTTAGGAACAGACTGAGGTACAGTGAGTAGGTGCCAAGGGACACAGGTGATTGAACCCGGCAAGTCAGAAATCGGTGAACCCGGGAGATAAGAGAGGCTGGGCCAGGAGCTATGAATCAACCCCTGCGAGCACAAGGTGAGCTCACACAGAAGTGTAACCCCTCTCTCCGCGAGCGTACACGCGCCCTTTCCACCCCCTGCACACGCACGCACGTTCACGCACCTACACACATGTACATCAGTTCAAATGTACACGTGAACCTGAATACACGTACGCGCTCATCCTCTCTCTCTCTCTCTCTCTCTCTCTCTCTCTCACACACACACACACACACAAAAGGACGGTTTAATAACCTAGCAATTAGCAGCAACATCCGACCGGGTTACATTTTCGGAAAATCTGGTGTGTACACAGCAGGCGGCAGTATAAAGGTCACATTACCCTGGTGAGCGGAAAACATTAACTGCCCCATAATCACCTGGACTGAAAATCACACCAGCGTCCATATGAATTCACATACATTTGTAATTGCATATTAAATGTTGCAGCATGAATCAAATATAATATTTGGGGGAAATTAGTAAGAATATTTATACTTATATATATATATATATATATATATATATATATATATATATATATATATATATATATATAATAATATAATAGGATGGGGTCCACCTCTGGTGTAAATTGTGGGACCCATAGCCTCGGAGAAGTGGATAAAAAGGCTTCAAGGAAAAATATTTGGATTTCTTCCTGAAGCCGTTTGAATATTCCACTTCCCCTACCACCCCATCTTTTCATATTTATTTTTTTTACTAATAGGAATATTTTATTACATAATACGGTACAGAAGATTTAATATATATATATATATATATATATATATATATATATATATATATATATATATATATATATATATATATATATATATGTAAATTTTCGCTTGCCTTATTCGGCAAGAAGAGCGTTGCTATGTTAACAGGTTCCCCTGATAGCATAGTCATCTGTCAGTTTCTTCTAGAGATTCTCTCATTAACAACAGTGCTTTAAATCACTATGGCCCTGTAAACCAAGGCACCTCCCTTGATGAGCCCTTTCCTTACTGTGCCAAAGGTGATGTACAAGTTATTACTGTGACTACAGCATAGTGAGATAGCTCTTAGTCACGACGAAGCTAAAAAATTCTTTGGATACGTTGGCGTCATTGACGGTTGTATATGTATGCTCTCTTGAAATATTGACTGTTACTAATACTAACTAAATTCCTCTAATTTAATCCACGTTTTATTGTATATTTCAGTGCTCTTAATATTTATTTCTCATTTTTTTTACACCATTTTTCCTTACGAATCTTTTTTTTTCTTCGTCTTTATTGTTTATTATTATTCTTTTGAGACCTTTTTCTTGGCAAATTTGATATGTTCTTGGTTTTAATATTTTCGTTATTTTACCCCATTTAGCTGGCCATTTGAGTATTCGACATTGGTAAAATGTGTGTATTGGGCAAGTAAGAGTGCTGGCAGACGGATGCCTCCAGCCAGCGCTATGCTGCAAAGTTTCCACGAGGCTGGAATTGCTTTCTCAACTTTACTGGAGCTGTGTCATACTGATGTATCACCAGGCACTGTAGCCTTGTGTGGGGGGATGTATCACCAGGCACTGTAGCCTGATGTGGGGCTGCTGTGTGGGGAATGTATCGCCAGGCACTGTAGCCTGGTGTGGGGATGTATCACCAGGTACTGTAGCCTGGTGTGGGGCTGCTGTGTTGGGATATATCACTGTGGTTGATATACAGGCTGCCAGGCACTGATGTATCGCCAGGCACTAACCTTTTTTCCTCTCCTCCGCTTTTCAAATCACTTGTGCTCTCTCGGTTAGAGTATTGTTGTGTGTTGACGGCTCCGTTCAGGACAGTAGAGATATCATAGCTGGAATATGTAGATATCATTTGTGGCTCTCATAGAGCCCATAAAGCAGAGAGACGGCAGTAACAGCCTGGTTAATTCGACAAGCACCAGAAAAGCCTGGCCCTGGAGCAGGCTGCGAGAGTAGGAAAACTCTCGAAAGCCTTAAAAGGTAAAGGTATGGTAGTGTGTATATTGGGGGTCTGACTTTAAAGTATTGTCCATATATATTGTCAGGTGTATCTCTTTTGGGTTCCAGAGAGCACATATTTAACTTCATAACTGCCCGGGCCAGTGGTATTACTAACCTGTTTTTCCATTGTGTGTAGGACGTAATGTGTGTCTGATATTTTTTATGGTCTTAATGACTATTCGTACAGAGTTTTGACACAGGTGTTCGCTTCACGGGAAGAGCTCATTCACTTACGTACACGATGCCGTTTTCCGTTTGAATGTACGCATAAATGAGCGTAATTTCCCGAGCGCACACCTGTTCCACATTTTTTCAGTTTTTTATTTTTTATCATTTTCAGCTTTTGCAGTTGTTAGTTATTTTATGTGATTGAGATGGCTTATATTGTTCTCACTGCCAGCTGCAGTAGTTAACGTGGAACGCCTTCTGGAAATCATTACATACCTTGACTTTATCTGTATTTTACCTATATACTGTTGCATGAATCATCGACTACGCGACCCAGTCCCATATCAAACTGGTGAAATGATTAATCAGGTTGTTGGTGTTTTCTTCGCGCAGTCCAACGTAGGCACCACAGTCCGGTTGATCAGGTTGTCAATGTGAAAGCTTTTCCACGCTCACGTACAACGTTCAACCCTTTCACAGATTAATTCAATCTTCGCAGATATTTCACTCTTTCAGGAAGTCAGTGTCACCATTTTATTTAGGGGTAGGGATTTTTTTTTTTTTTTTTTTTTTTTTTTTTTTTTTTTTGGTGGGGAGGGGGACAAAAGAGTTTTTGTGCAGGTATAGTCGGAGTTTTATGGATTCTTTAAATACATTTTGTAAAGGTTCAGGCGCTAAGGTAGACATGATAATGGATCGAGTTAACAGTATCTAGAATCTTGGTCTCTGTACCAGACTCTGAACTTTGGTGTGGTAGTTGATTGTGGCAAGGGAAATTAATGTAATTACCGACTCCACTCCTGCCTCTCCTCGCACACCACCAGCCATCCCCTCTGTCCCTCCCTCAATAGCAATAGTAACTCCAACTCTGCTGAAACGAAATGTTTTTGAAGTTCTCTAGCTGATGAACCCTTAATGAAATACTTGACAATATCCTCGCAGCCCTACTGAGGTTTCTGAGCTCGGGCTGAAAAAAATTCAGTACGTAATTTTGTAGTGTCTGGTAATACTGTACATTGTTTACCATTAAAAGACAGAAAATCTTTTTAAATTTAGTAATTTATACAAGAGAAGAGGTTACTAGCCTTTTGCTCCCGGTATTTTAGTCGCCTCTTACGACACGCGTGGAAAATCTTGTCTATGATATATAAAACTATTGTAACATATTAATGTTTTAGCATTATCATGTTATTGGTATGAATTATGAGTCATACATTTATTAAGTCGTGTCAAACTTCACTTTGCTGTATTTGGCTTACTTACTAAATTGTCTGAATTCAGATATCTTCTTTCACTGTGAAATGTAAGTTTACTCTCTAGTTTGATCTGCTTAATTTGATAATGTAAAATTTTGCTGTAAAGTTTATGAATAAAGATGAGTGAATACTACTAGTTAAAATGTAACCTTGAACTGGTCGCAGTCTGATTGGAGCTTGTTGGAGGAACAGTTGTAATTATTGCTCTCTTGGTGTAAGTTACCTGCTGTGTGTGTGTGTGTGTGTGTGTTTGTGTGTGTGTGTGTGTGTGTGTGTGTGTGTGTGTGTGTGTGTGTGTGTGTGTGTGTGTGTGTGTGTGTGTGTGTGTGTGAAGGGGGGGAGGCTAACCTGCTGGTAACTGGAAGGATTTAAGTTCAAAGTTCTTATACATGTTCATACTTTGAAAAGAGCGTATCATCATGCGTTGTGTGGGAAGACATGAGTTTATTCTGTCACATTTGTCAGGTTTTGCTCCACGAATGTATTTGAATTTTGTTAAGGAGTTTCATTTCAACCATGTTGATGATTATACCGGGAAAAATCTAGATTTTTTAAATTTTGTGATCATTGGTGGGAATTAAATGCTAAACCTCATTTTACATAGAGACCGAAATCTATTTAGGAATCACTATTATTAAATTGGTTATATTTCATTAAAAAAATTGTGCACCTGGACAGGTATCTTCACCAGGTGCCAGATCAGCCAGGCTGTGATGGATATGTGGGGCAGCAGGTCTCCAACAGCAACAGTCTGGTTGACCAGGCTAGCACAAGACGAGCCTGGCTCATGGCCGGGCCCCGGGAATAGCAAGATTCTCGAAACTCATCAAAGGTATATCTACTGTATAGCTACTGTTTTGAGTCGCTTTCTTTTACAAGGTCAGGGCGAGGTTCCTGCTTGTGGTCGTTTACTTATTTTGTTTGATACTTTAAAAATCTTTGTGTAAATAAGGCGTTATGTGAGCTCCAACTCTAGTTAGCTAAGGGACATTCCCAGTCCTATGACCCCGACCTATGAAGGCAAACAAGTATCAAATCTTTTATATTTTGTACAGTTTTCCAAGGAAACAGAAAAATTGATAAAATTAGTATAGATTATGGTATTTATTTGGCTACTTTTTGCATTATTAATATAAAATGCTTTGAAAATGTGTTGGGTGGTAGAATAAAGTAGAATCGTCGTCAGTGGTATCCCCCGTGTCCGTAGCCCTTGTTAAAGAAGGTGATGGCGGGGCCATAATGTTTTGGATGCTGAGCCTTGCCATAATAGCTGACCTTGGCCACGTAGCCTCTGTAGTGGTCAGCTGTGTAGTCCACCTGCGGCAGAAGAATTATAGCATCAGATTATAAAATTTTATCTTATGGATGGTGTAAATTGTAAAAGAGTAGGTGAACTGATTGTAAATAGTTTGAAGAGTGGAACGTACCCTTTGTTTGCGACCGTCGGGGAGGTCGACGGTGTAGGAACCGTACACAGCTTTACCGTCGGACTTTTCGTGCTGACCGAAGTTGGTGCCCTTGTAGCCGTCATGTACACTGTAGTCGTAGTAGTAGGGCAGCGGCTCCTAAAGGCACAAAGAAGTTTATTTCGTAAAAAAAAAAAATACTAGATTTTCATGGACTTAATCAAGTTTGAAGAACAAAAAGGCACAGTACCCTGACTGGAACAACACAGTTAGCCCACACAGGAGAGAGGAGCTTACGACGACGTTTCGGCCCGTCTTGGATCATTTACAAAGTCATTGGTCCAAGTTGAACCGAAACGTCGTCGTAAGCTCCTCTCTCCTATGTGCGAGTTATTTATGTACTAGCCAAGTTTGCATTACCTAAATAATAATAAAGATTTGTACACTGACCGAAGAATAAACTGGTTCATAACCGCCTGGGTTGGCCAGGGTCACGCCTGTCAGAGAGACGGCAACCACTACCACAACAACCAGCACCTGCAGATACAAGAATGCAAAGAATCACTGATCCATTTGGATTTTAGAGCACATTTTTTTATGAAAACTTCTCCAACTCTTTTACAATTCCTTTTACAAAATATTTAACCGGAGTAAAATTTGTTGTCGTTCAGACCTGACGAAGCATTATCTTATATTTGGTAATTCTTTGCAGGAGTCGACTTCGGGAGTGAATGATGAAGTGCATGACAGTTGCTTCTTATATACCATTCAGACGTAGTGCCACGCTTCTCCATGATACACCCCTCTTCCCCCGTGATGCACCCCTCTTCCCCCGTGATGCACCCCTCTTCCCCCATGATGCACCCTTCTTCCCCCGTGATACACCCCTCTTCCCCCGTGATACACCCCTCTTCCTGTAAGAGATGCTCCTTTCCCCAAGTTCTTTTCCAGAGCTTTAATATGTCCTTTCTAAATCTGATTTTCTGTAATTGAATCATTGTTATGAGTTCTGCCTTGGTAATATATTTTCAGCAGTCTGTTCATATCCTTTTTATTTATTTAATATGTCTACTTTTAAATTATATCCCCTTTCATTCTGTTATTTTCTGAAGAGGTTCAGTGCTCTTAATACGTCTCTGTAGAAACCTTTCTGATACTTTATCATCCTTCTGTGTTTTCTAACACATTTATATTCAGTATTAATTAAGAATACTAGGACAGCAGCTTACATAGTTTAGAATTATGCAATAATCGCGAATTAGCTATACAAGATGCAAAACATCCACGGGGGAACTGAATGATAGCTCTGGGCCTTTTGTGTTGCAATGCTGCAGATAAGAGGAGGAAGTCCAAGCAAATTCGTTCAGGGGAACGCATTTGACTCTCGCAATATACGTTCCCCTGAACGAATTTGCTTGGACATCTTCTTTTCCGCAGCATTGCAAGATCCTGATGTGCTGATCACAACACGAAAGGCCTAGAGCTATCATTCAGTTCCCTCTGTGGTTATTTTGCATAGCGTAGAATCTAGATGAGCCGTGGTAACGCCAGAGTTACTTTCACTTAATGATTTAAATCCTAGCACTCTGTTAGCTTTATTGTGAACATTTGTCCACTCTTGCCATAGCTTCAGATTTCTGCTAACCATAATTACTAAACTTTTTTTCTCATCTGATTTGCTTAAGTTGTAGTTTATTTGGCTAATTGGTTCCTTAGTTGCTTTTTCCCTCTATAAAGTAGCGATTTCAATTTGGTCACACTGAACTTTCACTTTCCTGCCCACAACGTTAAGTTATCCAGATAATTCATTCGGAACCTCTCAGGTGTCATCGAAATTCATTTGTCTGCTTATTTGTGCCATCAGATTTAAGGCGCAATAGATATATTTTTTTTATCGTGGTCATTAATGAAAACTGTGACAAACAGATGGCCCAGCATCGACCTCAGTAGAACGCTACATGTAACTTTTTTTCCATTCTGGGTTCACCCCTTGTACACATCGTCTTTCTATCAGTCATGTCCCGATTCAGTGAAGTAGTTCTCCAATACAGTTTGCTGCCATATTTGTTTTTTTGTTTGGTGTGTGTGGAAGTGTCAAAGACATTAGCGAAGTTCAAATAAAAGGCTGTTATTCATATCCATTTTTCACCACCTGAAATTCCCTAAAGTAAAAATCCAGTAAATCTGTAAGGTAAGAACGACTTGTGAAGCAGTGTTGACTCATTGATCAAAGCGTGCTCACCCACGTGACTTTCCATTGCATCTCCTATTAATGATACCATTAGTTGCCTGCTATTGAGATCATGTTGATGCTAATTCCATGAGTACCTGACCCCATTTTGTAAATGGGTACCAAATTCACGATCTTCTAAATGTCCGATGCAACACCAATTTATCACTGATGGATCCGCTTCAGTGAATCCTATAAACGTGGCTTGTAATAATAACTTTTACGGTATCAGTTTCTAACACGATTTGAAATCGTGTTGAGAAGTCTTAAAAGTATTTACATGAAGAATTGGAAACCATTAAATCGTAAGGAATGCCGCGGGCTTGCAGACTTGCAAGTCATGATCGGAAATCACTTTTTCTCGGCCGCTGTATATATATATTTTTTTTCGTGAATGCAAAAGTTCAATTGTTGCGAAGAATTTATTGGAGTTTTTTTTTTTTTTGTCTATTGTTTTCCATAAAAGTTGGTATTGCCTTGAAAGGTTGTTGTTTTTTGCGTTTTATGGGTATTTATTTATTTTTTTTTTGACAAATGATGTATATATGTTTCTGTTTAATGATTTTAGGTTTTCATTGAAGTTAAAAGCACAAAGTTAGAGCACAATAACATACACATTAATTGGTAGTAAGAGCAAACGTAATAATATGCCAACATTAGTGTCATGACCAACGAGTAACGCCACTATAGGGTAGCGATAATCTCTTAAGTTTTTCGCTCTATTTTGTGGCTAAAATTTATTTTATACTCGTATCTAGAGTGTATTTCCTCAAGTTTTCCATAGTCAGGAACTGAACTTCTCCAGGCCGAGGGACTGACAACCTCAAATTCTACGACTTCAAGGGTGATGGACTGATTAGATCGTCTTCACATCTCTACTGTTCCTGCCTACTTTCTGTATTCGACTGAAGAAGCCTACTGTGTAGGCGAAACTTTTCGGAATAAAGTTGTCTAACTGTTGCATATGTGTCTTACCTAACAACCTGTCGGTATTGTATACCATTTTGATGTTCATCTTGTCAGACACTGCAACACATGGCATCTTGGTACAGAAAACACATTGGACAAGCTTTTCAAGTGAGAAGTGTTGGATCTGAGAGGGACATGACCTTTCAGTGGTTACATTCTCACTACTACTACTACTACTATGCACCTCTCCTTCCGACAGTATTTAAGTCTCCGCACTGTCGCTTGATCTTCAGATAGTTCCTGACTATGGAACTGAACTTCTCCAGGCCGAGGGACTGACAACCTCAAATTCTACGACTTCAAGGGTGATGGACTGATTACATCGTCTTCACATCTCTACTGTTCCTGCCTACTTTCTGTATTCGACTGAAGAACCCTACTGTGTAGGCGAAACGTTTCGGAATAAAGTTGTCTAACTGTTGCATATGTGTCTTACCTAACAATCTGTCGGTATTGTATACCATTTTGATGTTCATAAACAGAGATATACACCACAGCACAGTATCATCCTTTGCGGATGATACTAGGATCTGCATGAGGCTGTCATCTGCTGAGGACGCGGTTAACCTCCAAGAAGATATAAACGAAGTTTTCCAGTGGGCAACGGTAAACAATATGATGTTCAATGAGGACAAATTCCAACTACTCCGTTATGGAAAACTGGAGGAGATAATAACTAGAACAGAGTATACTACTCACTCCGGCCATACAACAGAGCGGAAAAATAATGTAAGGGACCTGGGAGTAGTAATGTCTGAGGATCTCACTTTCAAGGATCACAACAGTGCCACGATCGCACGTGCAAAGAAAATGATAGGATGGATAATGAGAACTTTCAAAACGAGAGATGCCAAGCCCATGATGATCCTTTTCAAATCACTTGTTCTCTCTAGGCTAGAATACTGCTGTACATTAACATCTCCATTCAAAGCAGGTGAAATCGCAGATCTAGAGAGTGTACAGAGATACTTTACTGCACGTATAAGTTCTGTCAAGCACCTTAACTACTGGGAACGCTTGGAAGCACTTGACTTGTACTCGTTGGAACGCAGGAGGGAGAGATGTATCATAATCTACACTTGGAAAATCTTGGAAGGAATGGTCCCAAATCTGCACACAGAAATCACTCCCTACGAAAGTAAAAAAATGGGCAGGCGATGCAAAATGCCCCCAATAAAAAGTAGGGGCGCCATAAGTGTCCGGGGCCCAAAACTGTTTAACAGCCTCCCATCAAGCATTAGGGGAATTGCCAATAAACCCCTGGCTGCCTTCAAGAGAGAGCTGGACAGATACCTAAAGTCAGTGCCGGATCAGCCGGGCTGTGGCTCGTACGTCGGACTGCGTGCGGCCAGCAGTAACAGCCTAGTTGATCAGGCCCTGATCCATCGGGAGGCCTGGTCATGGACCGGGCCGCGGGGGCGTTGATCCCCGGAATAACCTCCAGGTAACCATTATTATGATCGCTTGGTTTTATTAGTTCCTTATCCAGTAATATTTACTATCACCCTGGAGAAAGTCCGTAAAATTGCGCCCCACGTACACCCTTGCTTGACGTAGGTGATTAAAATGCATAGAACAATGAACTGGTTACCCCTTATTTCTGCATGAAAGGACGAACAAGGAAAAATAATTTTATATTTTTTTTGTGTACGGGTAAGTTCTGATAAAAAAAAAGTTTAATGTTATGAATGAGGGAGACCTATTAAATGAGAGATGCTGGGTATGTGAGAGAATATATTTTTTTTTTTTTTTTTGGTGAATGTGGGTCTTGGTGAAGGTTGTATGATGGAGTGTTGCAAGGTTTTTGAGAAATAGTGGAAAGTAGCTGTTTACCAATAGATGTAAAATGGGAAATGTGTGAGTGTGAAGCTTGAAATATTGTATGTTGTAGTGAGAATGTTCAAAGAACAATTGTTTTTTAACTATAGACTGGAAAAGCAAGTGTTTTCTTAAAGAAGTGATGCTAAGCCAGTGATATTCTTGAAGACATTACTATTCTTTAGAATGCAATGTTGCTCTACTCTAGTAGTCTCATTTTTCTCAGACCACATTCTTAAAGTGGAGATTGTGTACAGAACTTTCACTGTCTATACCTATTTATTAATACACCGCAATTATTATTAATACGAAAATTCAATCGAACTGTATAGAGCGCAAACGAGAAAGTTGTATCATAATTTTCACCAGGAAAATATTAGAGATATTCGTTCAAAATCTTGCCATTTACAAAGTTAACCGTTCTTTAGCTCTCATTTCAAGAAATGATTTGAGCACTGCAGTAATCTACTAAGCCTGTCTCTTGCCCGTAGGGACCTCGCAGAACATTAAGAGAGTTTGGTTTATTTACAATTTAAAGCGGTTTCTAAATGAAGCAAGACTAACGACATGTGATAGCATTTTTTTGTTTTGTTAGTGGTAGTAGCTTTAATGTTAGTTTTACCCAGGATGTTTTTAGGTGTGTGTTGTACTATTATTGCCAAAAGTGTCGAGTGGTCTACCAGGTCAGAGCGCTCTTCAAATTTCAAAACATTTCATCTCAGGTAGTGTTTCTTAAGCAAATAAATGTCGTGGGAGTTCGTGAGGAGATATTGGAGTAAGAAATACACACGTAGGATGTCTTAGAGGCGTATAATTAAGAGTGTCTTGAGGAGAACCCAGGCCTTGCCTTGTCGAGTTTATGCCTAGCGTGGAACTGAGTGACTGAGATCGCGGCTTCTGGCCTACGGCTCGCTTGTGAGGATCTCGTGACGTCACAGCTAGCAAGGGAGCCTATCTATAAAGTAGCTGGGATTATCTAAGTATACTGCACAAGTACACTGTAACACTACTGATATAAGCGCTACATTTTTATTCAAGTGTGTGTGTGTGTGTGTGTGTGTGTGTGTGTGTATATATATATATATATATATATATATATATATATATATATATATATATATATATATATATATATATATATATTATATATATATATATATATATATATATATATATATATATATATATATATATTCACCAGGGCTTGGACTTCCAGCAGGCGTGCGTGAGCATGTTTGATAGGAGTGAATGGAGACGAATGGTTTTTAATACTTGACGTGCTGTTGGAGTGTGAGCAAAGTAACATTTATGAAGGGGTTCAGGGAAACCGGCAGGCCGGACTTGAGTCCTGGAGATGGGTAGTACAGTGCCTGCAATCTGAAGGAGGGGTATTAATGTTGCAGTTTAAAAACTGTAGTGTAAAGCACCCTTCTGGCAAGACAGTGATGGAGTGAATGATGGTGAAAGTTTTCCTTTTTCGGGCCACCCTGCCTTGGTGGGAATCGGCCAGTGTGATAATAAAAAAAAACAAAAATATATATATATATATATATATATATATATATATATATATATATATATATATGTATGTAAATTAATTAATTAATTTTTGTACCAAAAGAACCTTAGAAAACTTACCTAACCTTATTATAACAAGCGCAGTATAATTTAGCCTAATTTAACTAAATATATTTTAGATAAATTTATAATAATTTAATTAACACAATGAAATATATTTTTTTCGTTAGGTTCAGAATTTTTTTTTTTTTTCGAAATTATTGCATACACGAATTTTCACTTGCCTTATTCGGCAAGAAGAGCGTT
Source organism: Cherax quadricarinatus (assembly GCF_038502225.1). Taxonomy (NCBI): domain Eukaryota; kingdom Metazoa; phylum Arthropoda; class Malacostraca; order Decapoda; family Parastacidae; genus Cherax; species Cherax quadricarinatus. The sequence goes on along the minus strand of NC_091352.1, from coordinate 8,579,077 downwards.
GCTGTTTAAGCCAGAATCTCAAGTTTTAGCTTTGTATGTATGCATATTCAGTCGCTCAGTTTTTCAACATATTTATATGGAGTTAAGTATTTTTGTTTTTGCCATAACCCCACGAAAATCAGTGTATACATCTCATCAACAAGTAAGATAGCAGGTGAACATTATTAACTGTTACTCTCCTAAATATACTTTCTACTTCACTGTTTCGTAATAGGTCGTATTCCTTGTGGTGCTTTTGCCAAGGTCTGGCCTGGGACCGGCAGCGGGGGCGATTATCACCGGAACCATGAATAAATAACACAGAAGCAGATACTGGAGCACCATAGATTGTATGCTGTAAAGAGTAGACTTCACTTCTTAATCGTGTTATTCTACTGCGTAATTATCCAAGTCACGTCTGGCGTGTGTGTCTACCCTTGCTACATATTAATTAAAAAATAATAAACGCGTATAATCTCATGAACTTCAAAGCTTTGTTATAACATCTGATAACTAATGAAATTTGCCAATAGCGGGATTTTAATGAAAGCCCTCCCTCAATTAAATGTCCATTTAGTACACAGCCGTGCCTGCCCTCCCCCTCTCCGTGTATAAGGTGATCATTGTTTAATTATGTGAAGTGTTGCGTGTTGGTAATTTTAATGAAGTGGTAGTTAATACACAGGTTGGTGCCGGCTCAGGCTCTCTTTTCCACTTTTAGTATACTAATGAAGTGGGAGTTAATAAATAGGTTGGTTCCGGCTCTGGCTCACTCTTCCACTTTTAGTGTACTACCGTACTGATGTTCTAAGTTATGACTGATAAATTGATGGCATTACCAAACTTGTACATGTTTACACTTAAAAATACAGATGCATGCAAAGGTGTTTATAAATATTTATAGGCATATGAATGGTTAGAAAAATGGACAGAGAATCGAATAGAGGTCCTGTGGGTAGCCTGCCACGTAAGTTTCCTCGTCAGTTTTTATGTTCTTTCATTGGTAGACTTTCATTACGAATTATCCTGATTTTATAAATGTACATGAACATTTATGTTTAAGGCTTATTTGATGTGAGGGTCTTAATGCAACAATTCACCTGGACAGTAATATGGTTAAGACACACACATGCACTTCAATGAATTCCTATTGTTGTATAGGTCTGAGCGAAGCTCAGACAACACTATTGTCCACAAAGGTTTGTTAAGTTATACCATGAATTAAGGAAAGATCCTAGACCTCACCTTACGAAACAGACAAAGCAAATGCGATAGGAACTATGGACAAAGTAGATTATGGTTAAAAAATGAACATGTTAGAAGACGGGGGAACTTACGTGCCTCTTAAGTCAGAAACAAATATAACTGGTAAGAGAAGTATAACAACGTATATAGTGAGTAGTGCTTAGATGAATAGTGGCATGCTAGCCAGGCCATATTGTCTCTAGTATTCAAGTAATTTTCTGGAAAAGGGTTCAGCTAAGCTGTAGAAATTGTTGTTCTATTGTTGGAGATACTCATGAGTGCCGATTCAGGTATTCTTCTTTTCTGGGTATCGTCTTTAGTAACAAGTATAAATTAAGTGTTATAGGTATTACGTTGTATTACACAGGCGTTGTTAAGGTTGTCTGTTCTGCTGGCATATTGTTGTTTGGAGATGTATTTGTGGAGTTTTCTTTATATCTTACGTGAAGGTGAAGACAGGTGGCTGTGCTGAGTAAGCATTCGGAGACTTGTTTTTCAACAAAGTTGTTGGGGAGGACTACCTATCGCTTGTCATTGGCCACAAGTTTATTGGGCAAGTTCATGGCGTAAGCAAGTCGTCTGCAATCCCTGATGAAGATTGTTCATGGAGAGAGCATTGTTCAAGGAATTCATTACTGCTGATCCTGATAGATCTTTGGAAAAAAAATATCTGACAACACCACATTTAATTTTGGTGTCGTGGTGTGAATAGTAATGGAAAAAAATGGTGTTGGATGGTAAGTTTACGATAGACTTTGACTCGAATTTCACTGCCAGACTTAAAGAGCAAAGCATCAGCGTAAGGGAGTGTCACTGGTCTTCTCTTTCGAGTGTAAATTAAATGAATCGTTCGACCTGGTTAAGTTTGTGCTGGAGAGCTGAGTCTTCAGATCTTCCTTACGTAATTCTGAGTATCCAATTTCGAGTAGTAATATATGGTGTGTGGTGTTTAAGTGAATCCCAGGAGGAAGTGATTCATTTATTCCTATGAAGCAAATTCCGGAGAAAGAACACTGCTATCAGGCAGACAGTCTTGGACTTGTGTTATCCGCTCAACTCGCATCATTATGACAAGCCTCAAGTACTTCAGTATTTCAACCTGGGACTTAAAAAACACTGGAGGAACTTATTGTTCTAAGTATTTTATTATTATGATCGTCGCAATTATTATTTTAGATATTTTAACTTTTCTATTTTATTCTATTTGGAGTAATACTATAAATGCCATTATATTTATAAGTAGAGGTATAGTATTTCCTCAAATTATACCTGTCATCAGTATTTCCTCAAATTATACCTGTCATTAGTTACTTGCATGTCTCTCTCAAACGAAATATACATTTTTTTATGAAAATGTTTATAGTTCAAAGATACACTTATATTCAGCATTTACACTACATTCACACTGAAGCAATATACTGTCTTGACAACGTTATTAATGTCTAGTTCTCAGTGGTAGCCTCCATGTCCGTATCCTTTGTTGAAGAATGTGATGGCGGGGCCGTAGTGTTTAGGGTGCTGAGCCTTCCCGTAGTAGCTGACCTTGGCCACGTAGCCTCGGTAGTGGTCAGCTGTGTAGTCCACCTGTGGACACAGACAAGTTTTATCACGTGACACGCAAAAATTATTTTATAAATGTTATTTACAGTTTAACAGTCCTTGAACTGAATGTGGATAGTTTGAGGTAGCGGAACGTACTCTTTGTTTGCGACCGTCGGGGAGATCGACAGTGTAGGAACCGTACACATTTTTACCATCGGACTTTTCGTGCTGCCCGAAGTTCGTGCCCTTGTAGCCGTCATGCACATTGTAGTCGTAGTAGTATGGCAGAGGTTCCTTGTGCGAAAAATATCAGACATCGGATTTTATTGCACAATATTGCTAATTTTCTGGTGTTTAGACATGTTTTTAAATTTCTCTGGCTTAAATAAGTGCTCTCTCATTTACAATTTTAATTCTTTGGATTTTAAATTAAAGCCTGAAGACTAAACACAACTTACATAACTCTGCTTCTGTAAAATACAAAGAGATAATCAGCTAATCGTACATCACAGAGAAAGTTCAGAGCACTTCTACAGATTTGTACCTGAGTTAACGCTGAAGAAATATAAAGTAAGAGGAGACTTGATACACAAAGTACTTAAGAGGAGAGAGTTCAACTTAGCATCTATGCGAGTCATGTCATTAAGAAATGAATATTAGACACGAGATTGCTTTAAAATGAAACGAATTAACCACACATTAGATGCTGCCTCTATACGCCAAGAACTAAGGGAGAAGGACCCAGAAGTTGTAATTCAAATAAACTGCTGTCACTCAGAGGCTACACAGGGCTACCACGTACCGACTTGTAGACTGGTCCGTAGTCACCTGGGTCGGCCAGAGCCACGCCCACTGCCGCGAGAACCACGCATACCTGTTGAAAATTAGAACTGTTAAGTCAGGGTAGTGTTTATTCTGCGTACCTTTACTCAAAAATCTTCGTCGTCATATTTATGGTGTTCGTATGATAACTTCGTAAGAGACAGCGACAATTTTAATAACGAGTTCGTATTATAGAGGTTGGAGTAACATCAAATTATTCTTAAAAACTAGATGTATTTCGATTACCTCTCACCCCCTCTTCCTTTACCTCAGTGCTCGAAAATGGAATGAATAGTAGAGAGTGCGGCAAAAGTTTCTAATACGGATAAACATCAGCACAGACGATTTGAATCCAGTCAGAAGAGGCTTTCTACAGTTATTACATGGAAACTAGTCTGTACTTTTTTTTTTCAATAAAAATTACAAATTGGCATCTACACAGCCCAAAACCAATTTGAATCTTCCACTTAGATACACTAGTTTTTAGAGTTTAAGTTTAAAGCTAACTGGAAAAGGCATTCTCTAGAAATAACAGAGACCAATTTCCAAAATATCAGCACTTAGTTTGAAGCTACTCAGAAAGTGGATTCTCAAGCTATTGGTATGAAAGGTTTAAAGCTGACTAAGGCATTCACAAATAATATTCTGAAAGCCAGTATTTAACTTTTTCAAAATTCTTCAACAAACCTTGCTAATTCGTAACTACATATCCCAAGGTCAGTCTGAAAAATTCTCTAAGATACGCCAGCATTCAGGGGCTGAGGTCGGTCAGAAGAATCCAGTTAAGGCACGGGAAAATGTTATATAATAGAATTAGCTAATTAAAACTTAACCCAAAATCAGTGTGAGCCTTCCGTTTGGGAAATCCACTATTGCTGAAAGTTTGACACTGATCGGAAGATGCATTCTCCAGTTATTACTCGGAATCCAACAGTTCATAGTTTATTGCCTATCTTAGTAAATAGACAGATTCGCATATGCAAATCTGTCTGTTTACCAACATAAGCTGTTCGGAAGATATGGAAAAAATACCTAATAACACTAGCCGTAATTCTCATTATAAAATTATATTTCCAATAACTTCTTTTACTTTGCTAATATTTTAAAACACGTTTCCTGGAGTTGTCACTGACAAATTAAGAGTATTGTGAAGCAGACCTTGAAGATCATTTTTGTGAGCGTTGAAAGTTTCTCTGAGCAGCTGATCGATTGACTGATGGTGGTGTCGAGTTGCTCACCTTATATACACACGATGATGTTGAAACACTCGCTTGAGCCTTGCCAGGGCGCCCTGCTTTCAAATTCAAATTCAAATTCAAATTCAAAGTTTATTCTCTATAAGGATTACAATGCTGAGTTTACAGATATTTGGTTATTGTGTGGTTTACATGTAGTAAAATAGTGATTACAGAGTGTACCACTAGAACGCTTAGCATGGCTAGGCATTTCGGGCAGACTTAGTTTTATTCTTAATTGTAAAATATTACAAATTATGAGGTAAGTTGGTATTATGGCTAAGTGACTAAATACTAGTTTGTGAGTTTAGCAATGTGAATGCTTTTGTTTTGGCACAGTACATAGTTTCAGTATTGGAGTATCACAGGATTCATTATTTTAAGATTGAGATTAATATTTCTGTTTATGGTCAAATGAGTCAGTGAGTGTAAGTGTGAACCACCAGGTGGTATTCGTGTAGTTAGTTGACAGGGTGTATCAGGGAGATAAGATGTTTTCTAATGGTAGTTTTGAAGGTGATGAATGTGTCTGCAGTTCTAGAGTTCTCAGGTAGGGTATTCCAGATTTTAGGGCCTTTGACATACATTGAATTTTTGTAAAGGTTTAGTCGGACACGGGGAATGTCGTAGAGATGTTTGTGTCTGGTGTTATGCCTGTGGGTTCTGTCACAACTATCAAGAAAGCGTTTTAGGTCAAGGTTGATATTAGAGTTTAATGCCCTGTAGATGTAGATTGCACAGTAGTAAGTGTGGATGTACTGAACAGGGAGTAAGTTTAGGTCTATGAAGAGTGGGGGGGGGGGTGTTGCCATGGATGGGATTTAGTGATTATTCTTACTGCAGCTTTTTGTTGGGTTATTATTGGCTTTAGGTGTGTTGCTGCAGTTGATCCCCAAGCACAAATAGCATAGGTGAGGTATGGATAAATAAGTGAGTGGTATAGTGTGAGAAGGGCATTTTGCGGCACGTAGTATCGTATCTTGGAGAGGATCCCAACCGTTTTGGATACTTTTTTGGTTATATGCTGGATATGGGTGCTGAAATTCAGGTTGTTGTCAAGGTATAAACCTAGGAATTTGCCCCCATTATTTCTGGTAATTAGAGTGTTGTCAATCTTAATGTTAATTTGTGCATCTCCTGCTTTGCTACCAAACATAATATAGTAGGTTTTGTCAGTGTTAAGCGTAAGTTTATTGGCTGTCATCCAAGTCGATATTTTGATCAGCTCCTCATTCACAGTGGTGTTGAGGGTGGCAAGATTAGGGTGAGAGATGACATAAGTCGTGTCGTCAGCAACGAGAATGGGTTTCAGGTGTTGGGATACGTTTGGAAGGTCATTGATGTATATGAGGAAGAGCAGGGGACCAAGGACACTTCCCTGCGGAACTCCAGTATCAAGTGGTCCGCCACAACCCCCTTCCTCTGTGGTTCCAACTTTTTAGATCCGTGTACTCACCTAATTGTGGTTGCAAGGGTCGAGATTCAGCTCCTGGTCCCGCCTCTTCACTTAACGTTACTAGGTCCTCTCTCCCTGCTCCATGAGCTTTATCATACCTCATCTTAAAACTATGTATAGTTCCTGCTTCCACTACCTCACTTGCTAGACTATTCCACTTCCTGACAACTCTATGACTGAAGCAATACTTTCTAACATCGCTTTGACTCGTTTAAGTCTTCATCTTCCAATTGTGACCCCTTATTTCTGTGTCCCCTCTCTGGAACATCCTGTCTGTCTACCTTATCTATTCCACGCAATATTTTGTATGTCGTTATCATGTCTCTCCTAACCCTTCTGTGTATATGGATATGTATGGAAAAAAAATATTAAGGAAAGTAACAGAATTGAATTACATTATTTTTTTTTTTTGAAGATTGAGACACTTATGCAACATATGGGAATCTTTATAAAGGAAATGTTTCGCCACACACTGGCTTCATCAGTCCAATACAAATCAGAAGGGTGTGAGGAGTTTGAGGTAATCAGTCCCTCAGCATACACACGTCTTCAGAGGCACAAGAGAGAAGAACGTTTATTTGTGTATTTCTTGTCATGAGACATTTTTTCCTGACGGGTCCTCGAAGAATTGTCGAGGATGTAGAGGTGGAGATACCGATAATGGTCTTATGGCTAGGTGGTGTCTGGATGCTGGAGAGTTCTTCAGCCAAGAAATTGTACCTACATTTTCTTGGCTCGAGCCTGATTACCTCCTGTCCTCTAGGTGCTGTATGACGCCAACGGGTTTAGTGCTTCCCCATTAAGGTATTGTTTTACTGGGATATTCACTTGAAAAAGTGATCCGCAGACACCTGTGAGCACAGGCAGTCCCATTAAGATGATAATAATTTGGAAATATTTATTTTTCAACATTTCTCTGCTGGTTACATAATTGTGAAGATGAGAAAAATTTATGCATATGATGGAATTTTTAAGAGGCATCAAATTGCTGGGCAGGCCTCAAAAAACTCGGCTGTTATACATTGCAATGCATGTATATAAAGAATTAAATGGCACAATACCGTGACTGGTTAAAGGTCCAAGTCTGACCGAAACATCGTCAAAAGTTTCTTTCTCCAATATGCGAGTTATGTGCATCTAGACAATTATTTTAATATTAACTGGTGTGTACGACATGGCGTGCCATTTAATTATCATATATCTTTGTCTTATCATTTTCTTGAAGTAATAAAATTAGTCAGTAATAACTTTGTATATCTAGTCTTTTATTTGATAATGCCATTTATTAATTATGCATTTTAGTAATTAAAGTGATGATGGTGCTTTCTGTAAAGGCTTGAAATTTTAAACAAAACAAAATAATGAGAAATATAGAATCTAGTCTTAGTTTTAATATAACGCAGCCTCGTTTTAAAAACATAAGAATGGAGGAACACTACATCTGACCCATAAAAGGTAAATCTATTATTTTTTTTACGTTATTCCGAACGTCTTTTTCTGGAGTTCCTTAAGTTAGAAGAATATATTTGTTTACATTTTAAAATAGGGCAGGTTTCATAGAAACGTATATTTAACCACGAATTAATAAAAGAAAAGGCCGCGACACGCCTGGCAGCGATATGTCTGGGCAAGTCCATGAAATGCTAAAATTTGCACGTGCGTCACTTGCAGTGTGACTCTGGGTTATACAGGATGACCCGCTCAGTGGTAGCAACAACAGTCGTACTGATGCTAGGTTCCACCCAACTCTAAAATATAACAGTGTGTCCTCCCACGTTTGTACATAACAGTTCACTTTTTTTTCCTTTTTATTTTTTTAGAGAGAATTGTATATACAGTTTATTTATGTAAATACCTTTTAGTATTACTTTTATTAGAGTTATTTAAACCTTTACCAGCGTATATGTTAATACTTTTTGTTTCTGACAAAGTGGAAGACAATATACAGTAATAATGAAGTTGAGGTTTTAAGTCGTAGAGAGTGAGAACAATGAGAGACAATGGTAGCACTGAGCAGTGTTACTTTTTATCAAGCAAGAACACTGTCACTTCCACTACCACGGTAGTGATGCAAACTTCTTGCCAATCTTACACCATGTAAACTCAAAACATCAATACCATTTCACATTTGAAAATAAATTGCAGTCTCGAGAGATGTGTTTATGGAATGGTTAATGTGCTCTGCTTCACAGTTCTTTGGAAAATACTTTTTTCCTCTCCTTTTCCTCCCACGCTCGCTTCCTTACATCTCTTCTACTCTCTCATGAGAGAGACTCGTTAGTAAGTAAGTAAGTTTATTCAGGTATACACAAATACAGTTACATAGAATTATCATACATAGCAGCAATATAAGTGATTAGGTTATATGCCTGGAATATTCCTCAGTGACTGTGGTTTGGTCAGGTCGGTATCTGAAAAGGCGCGTGAATTCCCCCCGTCTTCTAATAACAGGTTCATTTTCCACTCTAATCTACCTCGTCCATAATTACTATCGCATTTGCTTTGTCTGTTTCGTAAGGTGAAGTCTTTAATTCATGGTATAACTTAACAAATCTTTGATGACAATTGTGTAGCAGAGGCCTGAGCACAGCTCAGACCTCTGCAACATTTTAATGTGTTGACATAAAAGAGTGCTATTCTGTTAGTCATTATGATTTTTTTAAATATTGCAATACTGTAATATGTTGACATAAACGAGTGCTGTTCTGTTAGTTATTTTTTTTTAAATATTGCAATAAATTTTTGTATTGATGGTTGGTGTTCATAGTTACACCAAGGGAAAAAAGTGTGGAAAGATCTCACTCGACCTGGTGGTCAAAAATCATACGTGATTGGAGCGTTAGTACCACTCATGACTCCAGGCATTTTCCCCTTTTTTTCCATTTAACAAAGTGTACCTTTCACAGTTGCTACACTTTCTCTGGAAGCTCAGTGTACACAGCCCCTAAATTGTTTTTCATGTGTTGAAGAGGCGACTGCGGTGCTAGATATTTGCTCTGACGTTGGAAGTAATTACTGGATTACGTGAGATACGGCGGAAGGAAATTATGTAATTTTGATACGTACTGTTTATTCTACATTTACCGTACAAATGATAAAATCTGGTTCGATATCAGAGTCGTCAGTGGTAGCCTCCGTGTCCGTAGCCCTTGTTGAAGAAAGTGATGGCGGGTCCGTAGTGCTGAGGGTGATGAGCCTTACCGGCATAGCTAACCTTGGCAACGTAACCTCTGTAAGGGTCAGCTGTGTAGTCCACCTGCAGAGAAAATGTTGTTAGCACCTTATTGTAAAAATGCTATAGATAGCTGCCAAAAATTAAGAAAATGGAAGAGGCCTTTTTTTTCCCACTAACTTGTAAGATTTGTTAACTACTAGCAGCAATAACAGTGCATATAATAACCTTCAAGAAAAATATATGAACGATAAAGTAATGGGTTTTCTTCCAGTAAGCGAAGTTTAAAATTGTGAATGAACAAGATGGTGGAACATACCCTTTGTTTGCGACCGTCGGGAAGGTCGACGTAGTAGGATCCGTACACAGATTTACCGTCGGAATTCTCGTGTTGACCGAAGTTGGTGCCCTTGTAGCTGTCTTGTACACTATAGTCGAAGTTATATGGCAGCGGCTCCTGGTGGTAGAAAATATTATGATTTTACCGAGAATCTTCGTGGTGTATTTTTTTTTATTTTTTAACAATACAGGCTGACCTTGAGAGAGAGACATGCACTCAGACCTGGGAATACGCACTCATACACGCATGCTTGGGTATGAGCTTACAACCCTGTTGAACAGATGAACCAGAGGGAGACATGATGGCAACATACAAAGTACTCGAGGAGAATTGATTGGGCAGATAGGCACAAGCTGTTTGAGAGGCGGAAAACGTGTATTCTGGGATGCAACTGGAAGTTAAGGCGAAGATGAGTCGCAGAAATATCAGGAGTATTTCTTCAGTCTCTGGGTGGTCGTGAATTGGAATAACCTCAACGAAGTGGTGGAGGCAAATTGCAACTACAAATAGGTGAGTACGTACACACACACACACACACGCACACATACATACATACATACATGCATACATACATACACATCTGTGGAGAACACACTCACGTACCGACTTGTAGACTGGTGCATAGTCACCTGGGTCGGCCATAGCCACACCCACCACCACCAAGACGACACACACCTGGAAAATATAAACTTTACTTAGGCAGTGAGGTGATTATTTGTTAATATATTAGCCAAGAATGGTAATATTCATAGATCAGGCTCAGAAGCAATAGTGCTAAATTGGGTAGTGAATTTTGTGATTATCCTCCATTTTCTCTAGTTCCGCTGATGACTTCGAATGATAAATTTAATTAACAGTCCGATACTAAAAAAAAGGTATTAATAATAGTTGTATTCTACTTTTAATTGAAACAACTCGCATTTTTTATGTGAATAATTGACATGCATTCGCTGTAGTAGTAAATTGTTAGTTAACACTTGTGAAGCAGACCTTGTGGAGCATGTCTGAGGGATGTAAGTATGATACACAGGAGTTACTGGTAGACTGATTGTAATGGTGAGCTGCTCACTTTATATACCTGATGATGCTGACGTTCTCAGCTGACCTTGGACGACCCCTCCCAGATCTTCAAGGCCATATCCTCCCTTGTCTTACTCTCTCCCTCCTGCCCCCTCTCATCTCCACCCTCCACTCAGGAGCTCCACTCTCCACACAGTACAAACCTCTATACAAAAAAAACTATATAGTACTTTGGCACTTAATGCATTTATGAAGGCTACGTAAATAAAAATCAGTTCAACTAAAATGAATAGAAAGCTAAAGGTGGATACCAGTAACAGTTTCATTTTTTTCAAGAATCAATTCTTAGATATCTACTTTTCCTGATGTAAATGGCCTGCCAAAGGAAATTGAATCCTAATCGTCAGTGTTTGCGGTGATGTTGATCAACATCTGTGGAAGAGGACAAGGAGAGGCTTCAAGATTACATGGATTGGTTGCAAAAGTGGTTAGAAAAAGTGGTAATTTTAATTAAATCCCATTAAGTGCGCAGCTATGAGAACAAATGAGTGAACGAAAACACACGACACGCAATACAGCCTTGGAGGTGAGATACCGAGCATAACGTACGAACAGAGAAAGATTTGGGGTAGGTATCATATTTTATTCATCAGGTGTACATACCGACCTTATAACGTCAGCAGTGTTTAACTAAGAATCGCTTTCAAGACTCGAAAGAATAATTTTGGTTATTATACATAAGCGGCTCCTGCGTGGGGTTTTCATTTAATCATTTATGTATATATACCAGTGGTGACAACATTGTTTGTTATCAATAATTTAGATCCGAATGTACTTAAATCCTTAAATACAAAAATAAAGAAAATAACCGACCCTTTGGGGCTCTGGTGGCCTGGTGGTTAACGCTCTCGCTTCACACGGCGAGGGCCTGGGTTCGATTCCCAGCCAGAGTAGAAACATTGGACGTGTTTCTTTCCACCTGTTGTCTATGTTTCCCCATCAGTAAAATGGGTACCTGGGTGTTAGTCGACTGGTGTGGGTCGCATCCTGGGACACTGACCTAAGGAGGCCTGGTCACAGACCGGGCCGCGGGGGCGTTGACCCCCGGAACTCTCTCCAGATAAACTCCAGATAAACTAGTCGCTATCAAAGACTGTTAACGGCAGGCCAATTTTAAACAGGGAAACTCTTGACAATACTTTTTATCAGGTCCCTTGAAACAGGGACTGTTGTGAATTTCAACTGGTATGCACGCCCGTCCTTGGATTTTTATTTATTATGTATACTCCTCTCTAATGGGTTTGTTGACGAAGTAAAGTGACAAGGTCACTTAAAAAGCTAGTGTTGCTATTTAGTATTGTTTTGTTGAAACATCAGTTTCTGTTATACAAAATTTAATAAAAGGAACACATTATGACTGGAAAATGTTTAATAATAATGAATTAAGGTTTCGTATTGATGACTTGAAGAGTGAGAACAATGCGAGTGAGAATGGTATAGCTTGGCAATGTTACTTATATCAGTAAGTAACACTGTTTCTTATACAACCTTGATAATGATGCAAACTTCTTCAGTATTGCCTTACTCCAGGTAGACTCTCAACTTTAGTATAATTTCCTGTTTGAAAAAATCTGTCGTATTGACCAGTGTTTTTGCGGCTTTTCTTGATGTGCACTCTTAATACGTGTTTGTAAACAGCGTTGATTATTATCCTTCCTTGTCCTTTCATTTTGTTGCTTCTCTCGCTCCTCTCTCAGTTCACTTCACTTTTTTTTTTATTCTGATGACTCAAAAGAAAGTGGGTGTACAAAGGATATAGAATAGATCACTAGACTACTCAGTGACTGGGTTGGTTGTGGCCAGTTGGGTATTTTGCCTTTCCTCTTGTTGCTACTCTTCTTAAATTGAAAGATAAACTGTTCTGTGTTTTCGTACTGTTGGTGTGTGTATTTGTTCTTGCATTGTTACTTCAACCGCTGTAGTGTATTTGAAAATACTAAACTTTACTTCACAAATTAATCTTATTTTCTTTAATAGTACATTTCCACAAATTACTCTTAAAAATGCGTACATATCTACCACTGTATTAGAGTTCATGTATTGAAACTGAGTTGTGAGGACCTTCCTCGCATATACCAGAGCCTACAGCAGTGTTCAGCACCCAGGCGCTTACATTGTTGTAAGCTAATTCGTATATACAGTACTTTGTGGGTAAATATTGCTGTATTCTATATATATCATGTTAATGTGTCGACATACTATAACGTTAATTTAATTGTAATTTCTAACACGGTTGTAGTAAGTTAATATATTCGTTTTCAAGGTTCGTAAATAAAGCCAGTCGTGGTCGCAAATTCACCACCAGCCTTACTCATCAAAACCACATCAGATCTGTTAGGTAAGACGCATATGCAACAGTTAGACAACTTTATTCCGAAACGTTTCGCCTACACAGTAGGCTTCTTCAGTCGAATACAGAAAGTAGGCAGGAACAGTAGAGATGTGAAGACGATGTAATCAGTCCATCACCCTTGTAGTCGTAGAATTTGAGGTTGTCAGTCCCTCGGCCTGGAGAAGTTCAGTTCCATAGTCAGGAACTATCAGATAGTTCCTGATGTAATCAGTCCATCACCCTTGTAGTCGTAGAATTTCAGGTTGTCAGTCCCTCGGCCTGGAGAAGTTCAGTTCCATAGTCAGGAACTATCAGATAGTTCCTGACTATGGAACTGATTACATCGTCTTCACATCTCTACTGTTCCTGCCTACTTTCTGTATTCGACTGAAGAAGCCTACTGTGTAGGCGAAACGTTTCGGAATAAAGTTGTCTAACTGTTGCATATGCGTCTTACCTAACAACCTGTCGGTATTGTATACAATTTTGATGTTCACATCAGATCTGCCTAACCCCCCACATTGTCCTCGTTTTCCTCCTACAAAGTGCACCTCTAACAATAGACAGTTTTCTACAAGTTCTATTTAAGCGACTCCTGAAGTGTTTTTCACGAGTAGAAGAGGATGCAGTATACATCCTGGCTGTGACAATGACAGCGATCACTCTTGGATGACGTGAGGTGCAGCGGAGGGAAATCATACATTGTTTGATACTAATGATTTATTCCACATTTACCCTATAAAATATTTAATCTGGTTCGATATCAGAGTCGTCAGTGGTAGCCTCCGTGTCCGTAGCCCTTGTTGAAGAAGGTGATGGCGGGTCCGTAATGCTGAGGGTGATGAGCCTTACCGGCATAGCTGACCTTGGCAACGTAACCTCTGTAAGGGTCAGCTGTGTAGTCCACCTGCAGAGAGAAAACAACACTGTTATTACTTAACGCGAAAAAAAAATGTTAACTCAAGAAATAGAGGTCCTAGAAAGTGTCAGTGGGGATTTTTAAGAATACTCTAGACCTAACATACGAAACTTAAGCTATATGCAACATACGATTTTTAACAATATGATAAGTTTAAAATTGGGAATGAACAGAGTGGAGCATACCCTTTGTTTGCGACCGTCGGGGAGGTCGACGTAGTAGGATCCGTACACAGCTTTACCGTCGGAATTTTCGTGCTGACCGAAGTTGGTGCCCTTGTAGCTGTCTTGTACACTGTAGTCGAAGTTATAGGGCAGCGGCTCCTGGTGGTAGAAAACATTAGCCAAACTCGTTTATTTGATGGACCGTTAATTTTCGTGAGACATTTATTTGTAATGTTGGTAACAGTAATACAAGCTGACCTTCACAGCAACACGCACACATTGCCATTCACACACGTGATAGTAAACGGTTACAATGTCAGAAATTTCATTCACCGTGCTTGCAAAACACACTCACGTACCGACTTGTAGACTGGTCCATAGTCACCTGGCTCGCCCATAGCCACGCCCACCACCACCACCAGGACCAAACACACCTGCGAGGGTAAGAACAGCTTAGTCACAATGGGGATATTGCAGAACAAACCACATGGGGATTTAAAGCATGAACTAAGGATTTCCATCCCGTTGTGGCTTGTTCTTCATTGTTAAGATCGCCTTTGTGCGATGGTATTGCAATGGGGTTTTTGTATAGAGGTTACTCTATACACCTTTAGTCATGAAGTGTAATGTTTATATCTCAAGATCGGAAGAGATAGTGCTAAATTAGTGTGCTTTGTGACTATCTTTTGGTGTGTCTGGTATCGAATTATGAATTGGATTATCAGTTTGATATTAAAAAAAATATTAGCGATTATATTCTTCTCATAAGTAACTTGTAATTTGTGCGAATAGTTGACAAATATTCACAGTAACAGTCGATTATTAGTTAACACTTGTAAAACAGACCTTGTAGAACATGTCTGGGGGAGTTACTGGTCGACTGACTCTAGTGGCGAGCTGCTCACCTTATATACCTGATGATGCTGACGCTCTTGGGTGACCCCTGGACGACCCCTCTTAGCTCTTCAGGGCCGTTCTCCCCCTTCTCTTCCCTCCCATCTCCCTTCCCCTTCTCAGCCCCCTTATCCTTATCCACAATTAGTTCATTATGGTCGGTGTTCGTTTCGTTTTTGATCTAAGATTTTAATATTCTCAGGTATTGTTATTTTTACTTGAGGAAGTTAGATAAATAATTACAGAATTCAACTAAAAAAAGAAAACAAGTAAAAAGATATACCAGAGGAGAGGGTAATAGTAAGAAAAGAGGAATTGGAGTGGGTACGGGTGGTGAATAAAATCCTAAAAGAATTGGTTCTTTGAGTCTTTCTTTTCCTGATATACATAAATGATTTATCATAGTTCATCGAATCCTAATTGTCAGTGTTTGCGAATAATGTTCAGATGAGGAAGAGGGCAGGGAGAATATTCCAGTTTACTTGCATGTTTGTAGACGTAAAGAAAGTGGCTATTAGATATAAATCCCGATAAGTGCAAGGAAATGAGAACAAGACCTGACACGGAGCAGCTTTAATACGCACCTTCCTATCCAGACTGTGCCTCAAAGGCGGCTTGTTTGAAAATTAGAAAGACAGAATGTGATATCCGGAAGGCTAGTCCGGCGGATTAACCTGCTTGAAGATATCCTGAAAAACATGTTCTGATAGGAATTAATTAATTAGTAGACTTCCTCAAGGATCAGTACTTGGATCTACACTGTCCCTGATATACGTGAAGAACCTAACTGGAGAGGTAGATTAATTAATTTCATGGTTGCAGATGAAAAACTGACGAAAAGAAAATATGTAAATTAAATAGAGTATAAAAACAAGCGTAATGGTCCAGCAAATGACTTTTATATTTGGAAATTAATAAGTACAAAGTGATAAGGAAATGCGAATTATTACAAAGTTTTCATGTCACTCGTAAACAGTCATTTATATCCACCGTAGACCGTTAAGCAACTAAATAAAACATTGATTCAGTTAAAAAAATAGCTAAGCTCTAAAAATTATAATTGTGATAGAGCAGAATATATATTGTTACAGAGAAGAGCAATTAAGTTTTATCATCTTGGTAAACATAATTATGAGCCACTGCTGAAAACAGCTAAGAAAATACTTAAATGTTTTATAGTTGACAAATGTAAGAGTTCACTCTGCTGGTCTCGTTGTTAGGGAAAACTGCGTCTTATGATGAAGCTGAAATGGCGGGGATTTTAAGTTAATTTTTGCTTCTGTATTTACTGTAGAGAACCTGAATAATATTTCTGCACTGTCTGCGTTACTTGTCACTGAAGAAAACATTCTTCAAATTATTAACAATTAAGATTCGGACGTACAGCGTTAATAACAATTATAAATAAAGCTTCTAACCCCCTAACAAACAATCCAAGACTGTTAAAGTAGGCCAAGATGAAACAGTGAAACTTGTTTATTATACACTTGAATGTTGGGCTGTAACCCGTGAATGTTTTTTAATATCCCGATGGTGCCAGGTATGTATCTGTTTTTCATGCAAGAATATTCAAGGTCATTTAATTGAATCGGCCAGTGTTTTCACATCAGAGTTACATTCAATTGTCACTGCCATCATACACGGTGCGATCATTCCCACCTCATCTGTAACTTTTTTCGCACTCCAGAAGTAGTGATAACTTCACTTACGAGGTGTGCATCTGTTTAGCTTCTGTTCATTATATTGTGTTGTTTACCTGGACAGTATTGGTACAGCAAAACTTTTTAATAGTTGTAAATACAGTTTATTAAAAATATTTTTAAATTTTATTTCCACTCAAAAAATATTAGATTATCAGCTTATCTCTTAGAGCATTCAACAGTCACACTCTCATGATAGTGATGCAACCTCTCTCTCTCTCTCTCTCTCTCTCTCTCTCTCTCTCTCTCTCTCTCTCTCTCTCTCTCTCTCTCTCTCTCTGCCACACAGGGTTTGACAAGGTTAAGTTAAGGATCCCTAGCTTTATTGACAAGCTATTTACAAGTTAAGGATTCCTAACTTTATTGACAAGCTAAGAGCTGTTACCTACATCAGCTCACTTGAAAGCATTTTTATTGTTATGAAACATACAGGTAGGGAACAGGATGAAGTTGGAGCCATATGTGAGCCAGCATTTTCATTTGATCAACTGATTTTATCTCGTTGACATCATAATACTGTACGAATGTGTTCCAGACTCGAGTCATCCTGGGAATAAATGATTTCAGATGAAGTGATGTTCTGGAGAAGGGTACAGCCAGAGTGAAGTTGCTGCTTTCTGCCCGTCTTGTGGTATAAAAGCTTGCTTCTCGCTGTCCTCGAAGTGGAGCCAAGTGTGGTACTTTGACAATGTTGGCCTTGTACATTCTGTCTCTCTCTCTCTCTTACCTTACCCCAGGTAAACTCTTAAGTTTAGTATCATTTCATGTTTAAAAAATCCATAGTATTGAAGTGTTTCTATGACTTATTTACAGTACACTTAAACCATCTGGGTATATTATTTTTTAATCATCATCCATTGTTTTCTACTTTGCTTGTTCCCTCCCTCCATTACATGACTAAGAGGTCTGACTCCCCCAAGGTAGAGACCAAACAGAGTACATAAGTGTCTCTAGAATAGCTGATTAGATTGATTCCTCAGTGAATGACTGGGATGGGTGAGACCTGGTGGGTGTCTTGCGAACTAAAGACTTGACTGGTATTTGCGCTGTCTTTCTTCTTGTTGCTACTCTTCTTCGTAGCCTCGGCGATAACATGATTTACGCTATTAATGTGTGTGTCAGTTTGTTTTAAATATTGTTTCACCAGCTGTAGAGTGTGACTTTATGTAGCAAATTAATTAAGCTTTCGTTAAGAATAAAACTTAACAAATTTCGCTGAAATGCGAATACTGAGTGTATTAAAAAGATGGACCCAGTTTCAATATATACTGCTTTGAAATTGGGTCCATCCATTTTGAAAGTATATCTCCCAGTGCAGTTATGATAGATTTCATATAATAAACTTTACATTGTAAGGCCCTTTCCCACCTGCGACTATGTTCACTTCCGAGGCCAGGCTAGTTCCTGTTCCGCAGGGCTGTGGTGCACACGTTGGACTGTGTGAGGCTAGCACCAACAGTCTGGGCGATCAGAAGATAGGAGGGAAGGGATGACGCACTAAACCGTTTCCAGGTAAATTCTAGGTAGGTTCTTATGTCGTAGGCTAACGTAGATATAATGTAGCGAATGTTAATTTGTAATTGAATATTGATTTTTTCTCATTTTAACATCAAAATATGCGAAAAATAATAGAGCATTACTCTACTACTAACTTAATGTATATCCCACACGATTTTAATAAGTTAATGTATCGGTGTTGACGGTTCATAAATAAAGCCTGTCGTAGTGACAAAGGCGACTACTTGGTGGTCAAGGTCACACATGATCTGATACTCGAGAATATTCCACGCCAGCACCCATTCCCCTCTTTCTGTTTTTCCCTTTTACGAAATGTACGTCTCACAGTGGAGACAACTTTTCTACAAGTTCTATTTAAGCGACGCCTGAAGTGTTTTTCACGAGCAGAAGAGGATGACCTGAGGGGCAGCTGAGGGAAATTATACATTGTTTGATACTTATGATTTATTTCACATTTACCCTATAAAATATTTGACCTGGTTCGATATCATAGTTCTCAATGGTAACCTCCGTGTCCGTAGCCCTTGTTGAAGAAGGTGATGGCGGGTCCGTAGTGCTGAGGGTGATGAGCCTTGCCAGCGTAGCTGACCTTGGCAACGTAACCTCTGTAAGGGTCAGCTGTGTAGTCCACCTAGAAAGGCAGAATATTGTTAGCACCTTATTGTAAAAAATACTATAGTTAACGGCCAGAAATTAAAAAAAATGGAAGTAGGGTATTTTTTCCTCACTATTAAGATTTGTTGACTTCTAACAGCAACAACAGAGCATATAATAACCTTCAAGAACAATATATGTACGATAAAGTAGCAATACAATTTAATATTCCTGTAAATATGATATTTTTTCCAATAGGTGAAGTTTAAAATTGTGATGGTAGATGGTAGAAAATACCCTTTGTTTGCGACCGTCGGGAAGGTCGACGTAGTAGGATCCGTATACAGATTTACCGTCGGAATTCTCGTGTTGACCGAAGTTGGTGCCCTTGTAGCTGTCTTGTACACTGTAGTCGAAGTTATAGGGCAGCGGCTCCTGGTGGTAGAAAATATTATGTAGACACTTTTGTAGATGTACTGCGAATTTTCAGAACGTGTTTTTTTTTTCAATCTTAGTACAATTACGACACTACATTCATACACATTAAAGTAAACGCTCACAGTGTCAGAAATTTCCTACACAGTTCTCTCAGAACACGTACCGACTTGTAGACAGGTCCGTAGTCACCTGGGTCAGCCATAGCCACACCCACCACAACCAAGACCAAACACACCTGGGAAAATAGTCCTCATCAGCAACAGTGTTTGGGATTCTATAAAATAGTGAGTTACTCAAGAATACTTCATCCGTCTATTTATCAAGATCAGAAAAGACAGTACTACGCTGGGTAGCGAATTTTGTGATTATCGTTAGTTAGATCTGTTTTCATTAATTAAATTGAATGATGAATTGAATTATCAGTCCGATATTGAAAAAAAGTTTGATTATATTCTGCTTAGAATTAAAGAAACTCCTAATTATGTGAATAGTTGACATATATTCAGTGTGGTAGTCAAATTATTAACACTTGTGAAGCAGACCTTGTAGAGCATGTCTGAGGGAGCGTGTAAGGATGATACACAAGAGTTACTGGTCGACTGACTGTAGTGGTGAGTTGCTCACCTTATATACCTGATGATGCTGACGTTCTCAGGTGACCCTGGACGACCCCTCCCAGATCATCAAGGCCATCATCTCTCCCCCCCTCCCCCCTCCACCACCCCTCCCCCCCTCCCCCATCATACTTTCGCCCACCATCCCTCCTATTAACCCCCTCCCAATCTCACCCACCCAACAAAAAGCATACTCCCTGTCATTAAACAAAGCAAAAATTGTTTTAGTACGTAATTGAAACTACGTGTTTTCCGTTGCATTCCATTTACCCAAGATTTTTATATTAGATATTGCTGGTGTATCCACGAGAGGTGAATACATAGTGTGAATAAAAGGACACATTTCCTGTTCCTAGGTAACAGAAGGCCTGGGGTAATATTATTAAAGGAAATAACGGATTGTGGACGAATGGAGTCGTCCAAGAATCAGTTCTTCGACTCGTACCGTTTCCGAACTACATGAAAAATGGACCAGAGAAATTTATATCCTACTTTACTGTTTGCTAATAATTTTATACCACTGCAGAAGAGGGAAAGTAGAGGCTCCAAGATTACATTCGTAGAATGTTATGTCAACAATATTGACAATAGAGCAATGAAAGAGGAGACCTGAAACGGAACAAAGCCTTGGAAGTGAGATACATCAGGTAACATGCAAGGAGAAATATCCTGAGTAAGCATTGTACTTTGTCTTATGAGACTGTAAATATCAGCCTTATAACATCTGCTGCGCCATAAGCTAAACTAGTCAAGCTGAAAAGTGCTTTCAAGAATCCAACAAAAGAATTATTTAAGCCTACCTTAGTCCACATCTCATCTGTAGAATCCATAGATGATCCCAAGTTTCACAACAGTACTGGTACCAGAACTAAGAGGGGTCGACAATGAAGACAGAGACAGACAGTATATGAGATACAAGGAGTCGCGGAGGGATGGCAGCTAAAGACGCATTTGTGCCACAGGGATTTAAGAAATAGTTTCAGTCCCTAAGTGGTAAATGAAAATGACTAGATGAAGTGTTGAGAAGTAAATACAATGGTAAATAAAAGCAAAAAATGTAGCATAATATTATCCTAAATTAACGAAGTTTCGCCCACGCCGTGGGCTTCATCATATTGAATATGATAATGATTATACAGTACTGACAAGTCTTCCAGGGTAGACCGATTACATCTTTACATCTCTACTGCCTCTTCTGCTTCCTTTGTATACGAGTGAAGAAGCCTATTGTGTAGGCGAAACGTTTCGGAATAAAGATACCTAACTGTTGCAGTTATGTCTTAAATTTATCATGTTGCAAACTTGTTTGACTCGATACAGCCCACTCTGTGGTCAAAATATGGTCAATAAAAGATCGCATGTTACTGCATATATGTCTCTTTTATCGTTTCGGTATTTTATATCATTGTCTCCACGGAAACGAACACAATTCATATATTCAAGAGTGCGTAAGCTGAGGTCCTGGAGGCCTGAAGTCAGTAGTGCTGGTCGTTAGTAGTTAAGAAAGTTTAAAAAAATTGACTAAATCCCTGCAAAGAACGATGTAGATGTACATTAATATGATCATGGGGAGAGCTAAACCCGTAGGGATTATACAGTCCCTGTGGGGAGGGGAAATTGGGAGGTATTCAGGCTCAGTTCAGGAAACTGGAACACAGATCAAATTCTCTAGATCAAGAACCCCTCACCAGCGTCAAGGAACCTCCCTTGAGGGTATATAGATGTACACACTAGTTTTATTATTGGCGGGGAAACTTATGTAAAATTGAGGGTGGCATTACTGCATCTTCCTTACTCTTACGTCATTAACACGGCGCCTCACAGGCAGCTTGTTGGAAAAGTGGATAAGCAGAGTATGATATCCGCAAGGTTACTCCAGTGAATAAAGGAGTACTGTACCTGCAAGCAGATGAACACAGTGAAAGACAGTGTAATGATAAGTAACAGTTCTTCAAGGATTAATGCTTGAACCCATACTGTTCTGGATATACGTGAACGACTTAACTAAAGCGATAGGCTTCTTTAGTATCGATGTTTGCAGAGGAGAAACTATGTGGAAAATAAGAATTAAATTGATTGTAACAGCTGCAAGATCCAACAAGTGGCTACTCGAGTTGTCTCAATAAATTCAAAAAATGGAATATTCAAACAGCCTGAGGCTCTGGGTCCCCATATTTGCACCTGGAGGAGGACCCCGTCTATAATTCCTTACAAGTGAGGAATCACGTGACCTCATTGTCTACCTAACCTCATCTCAAAAAGTTCATTTTTTCAGGTCACTGTTTGACATACCTCACTTAGAGCCTCTAGATACTTTGGTAGAAGTTATCAATGTCCTAGTGTTTGCTCAGTTTGTTGGTATCATTTACCAAGGTTTATGGCAAGTTTTTTGTGCCCCTATTAAAAATAAGACCAAATGTATTTTACGATAAATAGTGTCAGTCAGATAAAAAGTTAATTAACATAAAAGAGGCTCAAGTCTCTTAGATTAAAAAATTTAACGAGTTTAACAGAGCATATTTTGTTCCGGAGAATTTGCGATGCAGAGACGTTGCCTTCCTGGTAAACATGATTGTATTATTGCCCAAGACTGCAAAGAAGAGCTCTCTTCGTACGGATTTTTTGTTGATCTGATTGTTGAAGAAAACTGCGTCTTATGATGAAGATGAAATGTCTCCTAGATTTTATTCTGCAATTTAAATTTTGCTTTTATGTTTAGAAAATTTGACTCGTATCCCAGTACCAAGAGCATTACTTGTCAGGGATGAAAACATTTGTTTTTTAAATGAACGTTTGTGATCCGGATGTAAATACAACATTAAACACGAAGATAAATAAAGGACTTGGCTCTTAGGAACATGTTTCATCCACGATCATTACAGGTAGGCCAGGATGAAATAGGAAAGAACCTTTGACTATACTTTTTTGACAGACGCTTGAAAGAAATGCACTTAGACATAACTGGTGTGCACAATCTGTAATTTTTATTAATTATGTAATTATGTCTTATGAGTCTGGTAAGTATAGTAATCAGTTCGCTAATATAGTTATACAGTTGTTTATTTAAGTTTCATCTCATTGTGTAGATTAGCCAGAGAGTATTTTATTTTTGTAGTAAAACTTTAGTTTTTAGGTTATAAAACTTCTGAAATTTGTAACTACAGTTTATTAATGTTAATAACTTTTAGCATTATTTTCTTTCTGAAAATTTAGGCCTCTATTACTTTATCTGAGTGATGTAATAAAAATAGAAACACATGGTGACTAGGAAATGATCTGAGTTGTTGAAGATATGAAGTTGGAGAACAATATGGGATAGTGGTGGCAATGATCACTCTCACTTTTTAATCCAGCAACAGTATTATTATTTACACTAATGTGACATTGATGCAAACTTCCTTGTCACCTTACATTGGAAACTCGGTTTCATTATCAAATCACTCTTGAAAAAATAATCCAAAGAGTCGACAGGTGTTTCTAAGGCTTTATTGATTTGTAACTCTTATCGGATCTTTGGTTAATAGTATTTTTTTAATCATCTTTACTAGAGGGTCTAGAATAGTTAATAAGAATATTCCTCAGTGTCCTGCTAGGTTGGATGAGGTTCGGCGGGTATCTCCTGCAGAGCTGGTGTATGTCATAGTTCGTGTCTTTATTATTGTGTCAGGAGCTAGAGTGTATGCGGCAATACTAGACTTTGTAGCATATTAACTTGATTTTGTTAAATTACAATTACAGAACTTTCATAAAAAATCCGTACATAAGTTTTATTGTAGTGTTAAATTTCATGTAATAAATTTTAGCTTATATTAAGACATCTGGCATGCACAACTAGGCCTACGGCAGTACTTATTAATTAGGTGGAAATTTCTTTATAAGTTAACGTAGATTAACTTAAGCAACAGGTCACCCTCCAGATAAATATTGCCGTATTCTGGTTGTACCATTGAAGGACTTGCTGAGGTGAAAAATACTTTGATATGCTTGTGACTCTTCTCGTTTGCTGTACGATAATGTTTCCTCCGCGTTTACTGATCATAGTTAAAGCCAGTTATCATTGTGAAGACAACACTGGACCTGATCGTAAAAATCACAATTGATCTGATCGTCAGGACCGTCAGCCACTGTGTCCCTATTTCCTCTTGCAAAGAATACCGCTCATAATTGCGAGATTTTCTCCCAAAGGGCGTTTTGGGAGAGACCTGAAATATTTTTCATGAGTTGAGGATACAGCTGTGCCGTATGTTAGCTTTGACAGCGACGGTAATTGGTGTTGGATTAAACTAGTTGCGGCTGAGAAAGATTGTATAATATTTGATACTCATGATTTATTCAACATTAGCTTTACAAAATACAAAATCTGGTTCGATATTATAATCCTCAGTGGTATCCTCCGTGTCCGTAGCCTTTGTTGAAAAAGGTGATGGCGGGGCCGTATTGCTGAGGGTGATGAGCCTTACCAGCGTAGCTAACCTTGGCCACGTAACCTCTGTGAGGGTCAGCTGTGTAGTCCACCTGCAGAAGAAGACTATTGTTAACACTTTCGCAAAATAGATGATGAATCTAGTGTTAACTCGATCGATAACGGCCTAGAAGTATGAACAAAATATAAGCATTACTTATTTATATTGCATGAAGTTGCTAAAACGACAAAACTCTATGGAAGGGTGTTAAAGAAGTCTGCATGTACAGTAAGAAATGCAAAAGATAATTTTTTTTCTAAAGAATTATTTCCAACAGGGGGTTTGGAAATACGAACACGAGGAGGTAGAACATACCACTTGTTTGCGACCGTCGGGGAGGTTGACAAAGTAAGAACCATACACAGCTTTACCGTCGGAGTTCTCATGCTGGCCGAAGTTGGTGCCCTTGTAGCCGTCTTGCACACTATAGTCGTAGTTGTAGGGCAGAGGCTCCTGATGGCAGAAAACAATCCAAACATATATTTGCTGTAAAGCGATTTTCCAATGACCACTTTTTTTTTTCAATTTAAGTAACAGTAATGCAAAATGACCTCTAAGTAACACACACACACTGTTCCTCACACATGTGGAAGTAAATGCACACGGTGTCTGAAATTACATTAACCGTGCATGTAGAGTACACTTACGTACCGATTTGTAGACTGGTCCGTAATCACCTGGGTTGGCCATAGCCACTCCAGCCACCAACAGCACCAAGCACACCTGGGGAAGATGAATCGTCTTGCCTAGAGACAGTGGTTGGAATTCTCTTTAGTTGCGGATCTCTCAGCTAAGAACACTTCAATGATGAATTATGTATATATATCAAAATTGGAAGAAACAAATGCTAAATTGGGTTTGAGTTTTGTGATCGATCTTATGTCTTGGGTTTTGTTAATGACTTCGAATTGTAGAAATTCGATTGACATTAAGATATTGGAGAAATTGCAATAATGTAATGTTTATTTTTAAATAAACATAATTTGTTTTCAATGCGAATGATTGTCATACGGTAATTGTAGGATTCAACTTTAAGCTAACACTTGTGAAGCAGACCTTGTGGAGCATGTCTGAGGGATGTAAGGATGATACACAGGAGTTACTGGTAGACTGACTGTAGTGGTGAGTTGCTCACCTTATATACCTGATGATGCTGACGCGCTCATTTGACCCTGGACGACTGCTCTCGAACTCTTCAAGGCGAACCCCCACTCCTCTCCTCTCCTCCTTGAGAAACCTCCTTTCCCCCAGCTGGCTTTTTCCTCAGACTCTCCTCACACCACATTATAAAAGAAATGCCTTATTACTGACTGCTCCGAAATTTTTCGTTTTTCGATGTATGATTGGAGTATTCAGTGGTTGCAGAGGCATAGCTCCAAACCTTCTGAAATTTTATGTGATCCCTGTCCTCTTGGGCCCATCCTAGATATTCTTTGAACTGTGTATGTTCTTTGCCACTACCATATCTATATGTAGTTCATGCACCCAACACACAAAGACTGAAAGACGCATTTTCCAACTTCTCTGTGGCTTATATGCCTTTTTAGGAGTCATCAGTGTCTCCTGGCTCCATCTCGTATCTCAAATACTCTGTCCCAGTTCAATCTATTTAATTCCCTTTCTATTGTATCATTATCATGACCTCACTAGTCATCATTTTTAGTGGTTAACTTTTTTCCTCATCCATCCCTCAAAATTCCTATAACAATCTCATAGCGAAACCTTTATATTTTCTCTAGTTTCTTTATATGCTTATTTAGATGCAGACGCTGGGTACTTCAGAAGTGGCCTAACGTAAATTGTGTTCATTATCCTTAGTGAATTTAGATTCATGTTCCTGAAAGTGATTCTTAGGTTAACTCAGTTTTGGCATATGCCGTTAAAGTTATGCGGCTAATATGTACTTCTGATATGTTTGGTGCGATCCTCACAACCATAACTTCCTCGGACATTTACGGCCCTCCCTTCAAGTTTTACTCCGGGTCACGTCTTTTAGGTCACTCTCTTATTCTCAATACTTTGCACTGGTCATGATTTTATTCGAGTAGTCACTTTCCTGACCACGTTTGCAGTAATTTCAAGTTTTTTTTTTTTTTTGAGCCATTCCATTTCTACTACTATTGTTGTCTTCTTTATTAATTTCACAGTGCAAACTCCATGTTATTCAGTTTCCTCCAGCAAGTCGTTTCCCATTCGATATCTTATATCCAGCTGTGGGTCATTATATGACTAACACCTGCCTCAGGAAACACCTGTCCTGTTTCCTCACAAACCTTACTTACCTACCTTATCTCATACTAATTGTCTTTTACCTGAATATTTTATTTCTAGATGCTCAGTATGCTAGTTTGAGGAAACTGTTTTAGACTTCAGTGTTTGTCTATTTCTTTTCTTGTTTATTGGTATCATATCTGCTCTTTTACAGTTGTTTGGTATTTATCTTTATTTTTATCGACTTCTTGCATATCCATCCTAATGGGCCGCAAATATTCTCTGCTCATTCTCCTAACACCCAGGGTAATTATATATATATATATATATATATATATATATATACGTATATATATATATATATATATATATATATATATATATATATACGTATATATATATATATATATATATATACGTATATATATATATATATATATACGTATATATATATATATATATATATATATATATACGTATATATATATATATATATATATACGTATATATATATATATATATATATATATACGTATATATATATATATATATATATATATACGTATATATATATATATACGTATATATATATATATATATATATATATATATATATGTCGTGCCGAATATGTAAAACTGGTCAATTAGCAAGAACTCATTTAAAATTAAGTCCTTTCCAAAATTTTCTTTTATACGTTTAAAGATATATTTTTTTCATTAATGT